>NW_027132662.1:0-45302 GCF_026122565.2 Emydura macquarii macquarii | reverse complement strand
AACTTAGCTTAAACCTGTTCCTAATTCACTTGCACTAACCTCCCAAAAAAGCTGCCTTAAACTGTAGTAAGCATGTCCCCAGAGGTGTTTGCACTGGTTTAATTATCCCACAGGCCAGGGAGGAGGGGTGGGACCCTAATGAACTCCCAAATGAACCAGCAGTTTTTAAAAGCAGGTCACATTTGAGCCGTGACTGTATATGGAGAGTCTGGATCAGCACCTCACGCCGCAGACCCAGATCCAATGGCTAATATCTTTCTACCAGTGCGCTGTGGGCTGGAGCAGGGGCCGGGTACTAGCTGTGCACAGGGGCCACATAGGCGTATGAGATTTTGTGGATCCTCCCCCTCTTTCTTTCCCAGACTGTGGACAAACAGAGGTTTCAGAATTAGACATTTTTAAAAGAAGTTTGGGGGGGAGGGGCTGCAGTGCAGGAATCTCTTGGTCAAGAAAGTGATCTGCCGAGGCATGCGCACTTAACAGGACTCTGAAAAAATGGCGCTCCAAGAGAAACTCCTCGGCACCCTTGAAAGGAGTCACTCCAGTCCCTTCAGCATTCGGTGCTTGTTCTCTGCCCTCCTGCCACCCAAGCCCAGCCCCTGGTGCAGGCTCTGCTGTTCTGAAATGGGCTGGCCCGGGCAGCCCCTAATTATGGCCTTGCTGTGCACACACTGGGCGGGATGGGGCAAAGCAGCTCGTTTCGAAGCACATCACTTTCCTTCTTCATGTTTGTCTCTTTGGAACCAGACAGCTGGGAATAGAGAAGGCCAGAGATCCTTACATTCAATATACATCAAAATGTCCATGACACAAACTCAGAGCAGCAGAGAATTAAGGGCAAAACCAATCTCTCTCTGTCTGTCTCTTGACTCTATGTAATTTCATTGCCCTATCCTGAATCCCCTTCTTCTCCTGCTTTATCTGTTTGATTTAGGGTGCCCAGCAAATGATTTAATGCGCTGGCCAGTTCTGCCAGCATCACAAGACAGAGCTCGTGTGTCTCCTGGCCCAGATCACGGCATTAGGGCACTTGCATGATCAGGACAGGTTAGACCAAAGCAGTGCATTTAGTATCAGAGAGGTGACTTGTCAATGCAGTGCCCTGTGGTACACACTATCAATATGGCACCCATAAAGAGGGGGAAGGGGTACTGCGGCCTCTGTGGGTCAGAGTTATGACTGTTGGGGTGTCTGAACTATGGGTTTCCAGAGTTTTGAATGTCTGGGTTTCTTGTACAATAAGATTAACATTAACTCTGAATCTCTTGGCTGTATAATAGTTGTTTTTTACTAGCTAAAACATTTTCATAAGGATTTTTACCCTTTAGTTACTCATTTGATCTCAACTTCCCCTTTATGAATTTGTGAGGTTTTGCTTGTTTGTTTGCTTGCTTGTGGAGAAGAACAATAGAAAGAGAAGCGAATTACCCACAAAAATATCACAAAACCCAGCCAATCAGCAAAACCATAGCGTTCTTACCTCCATTCCTTGACCTCATTTTTGTATTTGCCATTTATTAAAGTATCTCCCAGTGGTGGTGTATAAATCTTTCACTAGCTGCTCTATAAAGCAAATGAGCTCTGACTCAGTCTAATGCTGAGACAAAGTGGGTGAGGTCATATCATTTACTGGACCAACATCTACTAGTGAGAGAGACAAGCTTTCAAGCTACACAGTGTTCATCTTCAGATATGAAGAAGACCTGAAGAAGAGCTGTGTGTAGCTCAAAAGAGTCTCCCTCACCAACAGAAGTTGGTCCAATAAAAGATATTACATCACCCCCCTTGTCTCCCTAATATCTGGGACCAACATTGCTACAATACTGCAAACAGCTCTGTAATGCTGTCAGTTATTTTGGCTAGAAGATGTTCATCTATTACCGTTGTGGCCTTTTCCAGCCTGTGACAGAATGTACCCCAGCATTCACACCCTACACACCATTGTGATAATCATTGTACACGGTGTGTCTTGCAAGGTATCATTTGAAAACTCGTAAGTTGCTGGTCTATATCCTCCTGATAAAATATGTGTGGCAACACTGTATTATTAATACATGTTCCAAACCACAGCCCTGCCCAAACAGAAGCTGGCACGCACGTCTGTCCTAAACAAAGGAATGTGTGTTTTGCTTAATTTACATTTAAGCAGTAAACAAAGCCATCAAGCAGGAAGAGAAGAAAAGAAGTTCAAACAAGTGGGAAAACCAGCAGGGAATATCCATAGACAAGTTCCAGAGGGGTAGCCATGTTAGTCTGTATACAGCAAAGACAATGAGAGTTCTGTAGCACTTCAAAGACTAACAAATGTAATGTCTGCAGCCATAAGCTTTCGTGGGCTGTAACCCACTTCGTCAGATGTTACAGATGTTCCTGTGCCACCCCCACTCCAGGTGGCCTGTGGTGCTTGGGCAGAGCCATCAAGGGCTCCATGTCGTGGTGTCTGGATGAGACCCAGAGAGATTCAGACAAAGGTTTTGTATCTGGGCAATGTTCTTCATACATACTGTAAGCTGACCAGACCAGGGTTTGGCTGCTCTTGTCATAAAAGGCTGCAAAATGATATTCATCGTTATATTTCTGGCAAATCTTCACTCCGTTTTGTTAGTCAAACCCCTTGGGCTCAGTTCCTTTGTAGAAATATTGTTTGTATTTACTGAAATCGGAGACCACTTCAGCCAATGCCAGCCCAGCCCAGAGCGAGGCAAAACCCAGCAGTGCGAGAGGCTCCATGGCTCACGGAGTGTCAGGGCCAGTCCCTCTGCAGCTGCTATTTATATCATTCCTTGGAGTCACTGCCACGGACCATCTCAGGCTGAGTAACCTGTGGGCTCCCTGCCAGGGACTTCCCGAGGGCTGGGCCAGGCCAGGCAGCCACAGCCCAGAGAAGGGGCAATGCAGGGCAGGACAAGGGCTGTGTGAATAACTGACTGTTCGGTTCAGGTGAAGGCCCAACAAATCGGGGACAAAGATTGATTTTGGGGCAACCCCAAATGAAAATGTTTCACATTTTTTTGGTGAAACTAAACGTTTCAAAATGTTTTATTTCGTATTAAACAAAATGGTTCTTCTCAATGTCAGAAGTCAAACAGTTTCAATTAAAAAAAATGGAAGAGGAATCTGAAACAAAATGTCTTCCAAAACGAAAAGTCAAAACATTTAGCTTCACAAAAATGCCAGAAGAAATTGTTCTGACATCTCCCCCTCCCCCCCAATTTTTTTTCCTGACTGAAACAGTTAGACAAAAGCAACGCTAATTCACCAATAGTTACAGTTGACCCGGATCTGCATTTTTCAAGGAAAAATGGTTTTGCATTTACAGATTTGCCCAGCTTTAGGCAAGAACCCTCCAGGAGCTGAAGGCAGCACAGGGGGCAAATCGCTCATGCCCTCTCCACAGCTGCAGGGTCTCTGCAAGGGCTGGCTGAGTCCTTTGTTTGGAAATGTGTTCAGTGTCCTCTCTGTGTGCCCCTCCCCACCGAGGCCAAAAGTTACAGTGTCTGTGCAAAAGCACTACAGCTGCAACAAACCAGAGCCCTGGCACATCTGGAAGAGATTGTAGAGCTGGGAGAAGCATTGTAGTGTGTGCACAGCCACTGTTTTGTCAAGGAAAGCTGACTTTTGTTGACAAAACTCTGTAGTGTAAACCAGGCCTTGTGCACACCAGATGTGTTCAGCATAAGATCCTTTAATGCTCTGCCAGATATGGCTGAGGTTCCTTTAAATAAGGTATTTTACACGCAGTGTCACCTAGGGGCTGAATATTATAATACAGGTTAGTGTTCTATTACAGGCCCTGAATGGGGTATGGGTTCAAACCCCAGTCCACAAGCTACTACAAAGCCGGGACTCTGAAAAAGGTGCTGAGGTCATAATTAAGGATACGATTTTGTCACAGAAGTCATGGATTCCATGACTTTTAGAGACCTCCATGACATTTTCCAATTCAGCTTCAGCCTCGTGTCCGGGGCGGCGGCCCTAGAGCCCTGAGCTGCTGCTCTGAGCTATCCCCAGGAGCTGTATCAGATGTAGACTCCTTGTTCTATTGTATAAGTGAGATAGAGGTAGAGAGAAATGTTTCCTTTACTGTTATGGTAATGGTATAGCACTGTTTAGTGTGGCATAAGTGGACTCCATCTTGTTAGTTTCTTGAAGTGAGCTCTTTCCTGAAACTTGTGCTATTGAACCTAAAAATATCCTGATACATTCTCTTTGTGTGAGTGAGGAATGTATGTGCAGGGCATAAAAATAATTGTTGGCTTTTGCTTTTTCATCTGCTTCCCCTCTTTTTCCTGGAGAAAAGATATAGGACCCCACAGGAGTACACTGGAAACAGTACTGTGTTATTTCACTCTTCAATACCTTTTCTTCTAGATCTGGATTGGCCAAATTTCCACATTTCAGAACAATGTTGAATTTTATCCCAGATCTGGGTTGAGCTGCGTGTGAACCACAGATTCTTTGAAAATAACTCTTTACACGGAATCGTACTTACCAGGGCAGGGCTCTTAACAACTTGTGACTCATTTACTTCTTTTCCAAGAATTAAACAGAAAGACACTCACCACATGTTGTCAACACTTTCCCCAGGATTGAGAAACATCCAAAACGTCCTTAACATGAGTTCATGTTTCCCACTTGTGCCTTGTGCCCATCCAGAATTCTGAGTTCGCTGCATTGAAACTCTGACCACCAGGAAACGAAGAGTTTTGGTACATTCCACGTCAGCAGTCCTTTGCTCAAATGACCCCAAATTTTCATCTTTATCCCTATCCCAGGCTCCGAAGAGACTAAGCAATTTTCAAGACAATTGGAGTAAAGCGTGGATTTTATGGCACTCCAAAAAGTTGTCAGTCCCAACAGTAAACAAGTCTCAACCTTAAATATAGCAAAGCCGCTACTCAATTGCAGTTTCAAAGATAAATATTTGTTATGAAAAGATTAAAGTCGGGTGAGTGTCATATCCCCCAATGCACAGCATTAAATTCTGTGTAGTACCAAGTTATAGGACACCTCTTATTCATAGATTCATAGATTTAAAGGCCAGATTTAGATAATCTAGTCTGATCCCCTGTGTAACACAGGCCAGAGAATGTCACCCAGTTACTCTGGTATTGAGCACAGTCACTTGCGTGTATGACTAAAGCATATTTCAGAAAAGCATCCACTTTGGATGCGAAGACATCAGGGGATGGAGAATCCACCACTTGCCTTGGTTAATCACCTTCATTGTTAAAAACGGGGGCTTTATTCCTAATAGGAATTTGTCTTGCTTTGGCTTCCAGCCACTGGTTCACATTGTACCAAGTTAATAATTACTTCAACAAGTTAGATGTCTTCAAGTCTGCAGGGTCTGATGAAATACATCCTCGAATGCTTTGGCCCTATCTACACTACAAAGTTTTGTGGATGCAAGTTACAGCGGTGATCAAAATTCACTGTCACTACAGTGCTCGCGCCCGAACACACAGCACTGCACTCACTGTGTCGCCGAAGTCTCCCATCGACCTAGCACTGCCTACATGAGGGGCTAGGTTGATTTCTCTGTGTCTCTCAGGGTGGGGGATTTTTCACATCCCTCCGCGATGTAGTTATATCGACCTAATTTCCTAGTGTAGACCAGCCCTTAGAGGCTGGTAACTTAGTCTGTTTGCCCTCCCAGTCCCAGCCCTTCTTCTCCTCTGTTCAGTCTCTGGTTTTCCACTTCTCCCTGTCTCCCATTCATTTCCCACTCTCTCTTCTCTCCTCCTCCTGCTCCTGGGGCACCTCCTCCTCCTTCACTCCCTCTGTGAGTGAGAATAAATAGCTGGTGTACAGGAGACACCAGCACAAGTAAGCCACTTGCTCCATCTGCCTGGAGTATCTGACATAGCTGGTGACCATAGACTGTGGCACAACTTCTGCCGAGCCTGCATCACCCAGCTCTGTGAGCAAAGGGAGCCTGAATCGGGTACAGAGATCCCCTGTCCCCAGTGCCGAGCGCTGTTCCAGAAGGGGAAACTCCGGCCCAACACGCAGCTGGCCAATATCCTAGAGGCACTGACTCAGCTGGGGTTAAAGCCAGGGAAAGCGCAGCAGGAGAATCTGTGTGAGGAGAAACACGAGGAGAAACTGAAACTGTTCTGTGAGGAGGATCAAACCCCCATCTGCCTGGTGTGTGATAAATCCAAGGAGCACCGCGCTCACACCGTGGTTCCCATTGAGGAGGCTGCCCGGGAGTACAGGGTAGGAGATGCTGTTTGTCTTTGTTAGTTAGAAACTCTCACAGGCACGTGATTTCCCAGCGTAATAACACTTAGCCAATATTTGCAAACGAGGGTGCCCAACGTCAGGCCTGATTCTGAGAGGCGCTGACTCCTGCAGGCCTGGCTGAAGTAACTGGGCATTGCAGGTAACACGGACTTCCTGCCTGACCCCGGGCAAGTCTAAACTCCAGAATTAAGCTGACCTGAGTTATGTTGCTGTACAGCCACCCCAGTCATTAAATTGCTTTTGCATGTCCACACCACGCACCTGGGCTCGGTGGGGCACGTCCTCACCGGGAGCGCTGGCACCGAGTGAACTGTGAGTGGGGGACGACATTGACACTGCACTGACCTAGCTACATCGATCTGAGCATGACGCCTCTCAGAGAGGTGGGGTCATTAATCGGTGCAGTGGGAGAGTTACAGCGGGGGAGCGACACTGTAGTGTAGACGCTGACGGAGTTAGGCTGATGTGAGCTGCCTTACGTCGAGCTAGCTCTGTGGTGCAGACCAGGCCTCACACCTGTGGATGTGGAACTTTCTCACGCTGCTGGTGAAGGGCCTGCCCAGTATTGCCAGTTCTCATGATTTCTGGGCGTGGCTCATGAATGTTGCCAGCTGGGACGGTGACACCGGGGCCGGCTGTCGAATCAGCCATGAGAGCCTTTCTCCCAAGTGTTGCAGTCACAGTTCAATATGCGCCGATGTGCCGCCCCATCACTGCTGGGTATCGCCACAGATAGAGGCAGCTGGGGGCGGCCCCTCAGTTCACAGGACATCCGTATCCTACCACAGCTGTGTGGCAGGGACCAGCTGGCTCTGTGACCCTTCTAGTGACTCTGTCAGCTCCCCACCCTCCTCCTAGCAGCTGGCAGACAGCAATTCCCTGCCCCTTCTCCAAGGGAGGGGCTGAGGGGTCTGCCAGGGGTTCCCTGTCCCAGCCCAGGGGAGCAGGGTGGGGAGAGAAATGGCTTTTTGTCACTGAAAACTAAAACAGCTTCCCGAGCCCGGCACCACACCGCCCGGCACCGCAGCTGGTTGCCTGGGTTGCCTGGGTCACCTGCCCCTAAATCCGGCTCTGGGTGCACTGAGCCACTTTGGGCTTTTCTAGCTGCAGAGGAGAGGCCTGACAGGATCCGGGAGTTTTTCCATCCTGAGAAAGAACAACTCTGTTTATGTTTCGTTTTGTTTGTTTATTTGAACCTCCAGAAGCAGCAGCGCTGTTAAATCTTCTTTAAACTGACAGAATGAAAATAATTTCCCCTCTCAATTAACTGATCGAGGAGCAGGTTTCTAAAGGTATTTAGTGACCTAAAGACATGGAGAAATGCTTAGATTTTCAAATATGTCTAGGTGCCCACCTCCTATTGATTTCATCTGCATCTTTAGCTGCCAGATCTATTCTTTAGATACTCCACGGGTTGGGATTAACACAACAAAACAAAACAAAAAACAAAAGTCTGAGATACAATCAGGTTTCATTTGCTACATTTTTGGATGTTATGAACCTACCAGGTCTCCTATTGCCCACAGAGGGTTTTAGAAAAACTAGGGATTTTAAGACAACAATTTTTAATTTCTAAAATAGAGCAAAATGTCTTCCAGACCTCTTATTGGTCAGAAAAAGGCAAAAATTGTCACAAAGCAAACAAATAAACTCATCTGCAGGTCACCTTCATAAATCCTGGATGCGTCATTTCACAGTCTCATAAACTAAAGCTCTGCCCCTGTCAGGATTAAGTTGAAGGCAGAAGGAATTGACCAAAAGTATGAGTTTCACAGAGCTCTAAACACCCCAGTTAATTACACTGAAATATAAAATACTGCTGGGATGGATAAAGTGCTCGCATGAGATTGTGAAAATTCAGTCATACATTTTAAGGCCAGAAAGGACCATTATGATCATCTAGTCTGACCTCCTGCATAACACAAGCTAGCAAATTTCCCCCAGTAACTCCTGCAGTGAGCCCATAACTTCCCACAGCAAATCCTTCAGAGAGAGAAAGTTACCTGCTTGGTTTTTTCTGTTGGTTAATTTTGGGAAAGGGAAATAGAGGCAAGGAGAGCAGAGAAAATGGGTGAAAGTGAGGTTGAAGCAAAATTCGAGTTATTCAGGCTTCAGACAGCTGAAAAAGAGAGAGGAAACACCAGTTGGACATAAAAGAATTGGAAATAAAAGCCCAGAAGCAAGCTATAGAGTTCAGTCATATGCAGGCTCCGGAATTGAAAGCTAAAGACGCTGAGGTCCACAAACTGGCCATGGAGCAGAAAGAAAAAAAACAGAAACTGGCCATGGAGGAGAAGGAAAAAAGAGAGAAAATACCAAGTCGACTTGCTGGAGAAGCAGAACCAGAACCTTCGTCACCATCGGCTCCCACCTACCCAAAATCCACAGATGGGAACAACTGTATCCTGCACACCAGGAGCTGATGACATTGCAGAGCACTTCACAACCTCGGAGAGGCTGTGTCTGATTCACAAAATCCCTGATGACCAGAGAATCCCCACTTTGATTGCCAAATTGACTGGTAAAGCTCTGGGTATTTTCAATAAGTTGCACGTGGAAGATGTTCAAATGATGCTAAATTCAAAGAGTTGGTTTTAAAACAATTTTAAATCACCCCTGAAACTTAGAGTGAAGTTTAGAAATCTTAAAAGAGATGTTAACACGAGTAGTGGGTGTGACCCGTCTGTGCCTAGGGCAGCCACCTGAAAATGCCAAGATCAGGGCAAACTGCAAAAGGAGAGCAGATTCTCCCAGCACTGGTGGGTGAAACTGAAGTCAGACTTTCCAACCAGCCACAAACAATGCTTCTGATTCCCCACACTGGTTACCAAGAAGCTAACACAAAAATATACACAGACCCCTTTACTGCATTTCAGTCTCTGGCTCCCAATCAGCCACTAGGTCCAGTAAAGAGATAAGTTATTTAAAACTCTATGCTCTTTACCAAAAAGGTTCTCCTGACCCCAAAGTGTCAGCCACAGTACCAGATCAATAGAAGTTTGGATCTTACCCAAAATATCACACTACCAGACAATCCTTTAGTAATTAAAACTAAAGGTTTATTATAAAAGGAAAGAAACAAACTATAAGAGAAATGTTAAAGGATTAAAGCAATCACATACATACAAATGATTGGAAAGTCCATATGTATCAGGTTTTCACCAGAAGTGTGGCATTTGCAGGCTTATATAGTTCCTCTGGTGTAAATCCAGTATCTGGATGGGTTTCAGTCCTTCGATTCACAGCTTCAGTTGTGAATGAATTGATCCAAAGGAAAGAAGACTAAATAGTCCATGTGCAAAGTTTGTTCAAATTCTCCCATGAGAATGAGCAGGATGATTTTAGGCTGGTGCTGGGATCTCAATCTTGCAATTCAAACTTTCCCTAACAAGCTTGAACAGATCTGAAATAAAAAGGATTAGTCCACTAGGGTCTTTTATAAATCCATGCAGGCAGACCGATATTTTCTGAACAGCAGGTATCTCCTTAAACAATTAATAGATGATTACTTGAAACTCTGAAGTACCATCTCCTATGTCCTAAGCACATGGGGAACTAGTTATATTAGCACAAAATAATTGGCCATTTACAACCATTCACAGGTGTTTACTACTTAAACTTCAAAGAAAAACACAAACAATAGTATTGTTACATTCAAAGTTCCATCCAAATGTTCATAGGTTAGAGTTGGGCCGTGCAACTTGCAAAGTTGCTTAGCTTTTTTGGGGGCTAGCGTCACAGTGAGGAATATGCAAACCAGATGAAGGATCTGATGGCAAAGTGGGTGGGAGGCAAAGGTGTCACCAGTTTAAGAGGAATGCTTGATCTTGTTGCCCAGGAGCATTTCCTAAGCGTATGTAAAGATGATGTAAAACAGTGTCTGTAGGACAGTCTGTAAACGATGTGGATGAAACGGAAGCAAATCTCTGTACTTCTCTCACAAAAACAACCATAACTCTCAGACACTCAACCGTCTTTGCTGGTAAATATTAGGTTACAAAGCCTGTTTTCCTGTGGAAACTACAACGATTTTATTACTACTGTAACTGCTCTTTTATCTTTCCAACGGCTGTTTTACGCTTCCATTTTTATTCTATAATCTTCAGTTTAGGACAAGGATTTGCTGGGAGAAGGAATGTTTGCAGTCGCTGTTCCCCAGCCCCCTGCTCCCTTGTGTCAGGTTCTTCCATGGGGTTTCTAAGACAGGACCATGTGACTGGGATCCACAGGCTAACAGGGAAGCAGAAAGGGGATGTGGGGTGGGGTGGGGGGAGGATAGAGGCAGAGGACAGGTGGGCCCAGGGTGAGGGACGGGTAAGGAACCAGAGGGCAGAGGAGGAGCAGGAGATGGGCACTAGGGGGCCAGAGAGAGGTGAGGGAGGGGCAGGCCCCAGGGAATCTCTGTTGCTTTGGGGCTGTGTGTGGCTGGTTTGTTGCTAAGAGCAGGTCAGTGCTGTCCCCACACACACTGGCCGGACAGCCCTGCCCCGGGGGGCACAGGTGGGACTCTCCATGCCAGCTGGCCCCACAGACACCACCTTCCAACCAGGCAAACCCCACAGCCAGCCCCTCCCCTCTCCTGGCCCAGCCCCTCCCCCAGGGCATGGGCAGGGTGTCTGGGCTGGGCTCACTGGGAGGGGGTAGGGCAGTGGGGGGCTGGGCAGTGGGGAGTGTCACTAGTGTTGGAGGGAACATGGGTCATTACTGATGAGGCCGGGGCAGTGGGGAGGGTAAGGGGCATTTCCCCACTTCCTGCCCCCTTCATGTGGGAGAAGCTGCCAGTCTCAGCTCATGCTCGCGCAGCGTGTAAACACTGGGTGTTTGCACCGGGCACTGACACGGCTGAGATACGACTGTGCTAGGGGCCGTCACCCCTCCCGTCACTATGGTTATGTGTCAGTGTATGTGGAGCAGGCAGATGTCCCGGTGTTTTGCACCTCAGATGTGGCGACCCTAACAGGACCCCAGCGGTGTTTGTGTGACTCTCCTGGGTGCCCCTCCCCTCCCAGCTCTGTGCGTTAAGATACCCCGGAGTGCAGAGACCCCTGGGCCAGTGGTGCTGCAATGTGTGTGCATGGCCCCCAGGGTCTCTGACCCCTGGTGGAGCTGCCCTAGACTCTCCCAGCATGCACTGGTGCACACACAGCCAGGCAACACCACCTGTAAGATGAATATGGTGGGGCAGGAAAGGCATATCTGGTTTCCTGATGGCAGCTCACCGGTGATAAAGGGAAAACGGTGGATGAAATATACCACCAGAAATCTAGAAGAAAGACTAATTGAAGGATACTTAGACCATAGGTCAGCAGGACACATGGAACTTCGCGCTATATGGCAAGTTCTAACGCTACATGAAAGCTCCCATAGGCCAATCTCTGTATTTGCAGACAGGAATTTTTGTGTGACAGGTTTACAGCACTGAATGTTTGACAGTGGCAGAACAACGGGAAGGGAGCAGATAGGAAGAAAATAGCAAACCTAGAAGAGTGGAAATGGATCCCGGGTTGGGGAATAAACAACCCTAATGAACTGGAAATTCAACATGTGAAAGCACCCGGCAAGGAGTGAAGCCAGAGGCTGTGTGGCACAGCAGAGCCGAGACCATCGCTTGGCCATAAAACCTAGCAGCTGTTACTAGAAGCCAGGAAAAGGCTAATAAAAATATTCCTCATTTTTTGCTGTCACCTACTGACAAAAGTAAGAATTTCAGGCAAACCCCAGAAAAAATGGAAAGACAAGAACTTATGAATGTGGCGTACCAGTTCGTGCACGAGGGAATAGAGGGTACTCTAAGAAGATTGAAGCAGGCAGCAGAACGGGAGGATGCGGGAGATGATGTAAGGATGTGGGTGCCAAATTGTGTCTGCTGTGCAAAGGACAAAGCTCGTCCCCTGCACTGGCAACCAACGATGCACCAGCCACGGCTGGAACCGTGGCATCAAAGTCAAATGGATTTTATTGACAAGTTGCCAAAAAGCAAAGAAGGATTTCAGTATTTGTGGGTTATTGTAGATTCTTTCTCAGGATGGGTGGCAGCATTCCCTATCAGAAATAATAGCGCTAGAACGGCAGCTGAAAAGCTTTTTACTGAATGGTGCAGATACGGAATCCCCGAAATCCTAGATTCAGATAATGAAGATGCATTCGTGGAAATCTTTTTTACAATGATGTTACAAGCCCTAGGAATTACCCAGACATTTCACATCCCATTCTGACCAGTCCTCTGGCCAGGTGTAGAGGATAAATCATACCATTAAGGAGGCATTGCAAAAGATAGTAAACCATAATGGTAAAGATTGGCCTTAGACGTTGCCTTTGATCTTAGCTGCTATCTGCAGCAGTAACAGGCTAAGAACTAAGACCCAGACATACCAAACTCTCTTCAAAGAGCCAATGATGTTGATGATTGATCCTGAACATTTTGCTGTACACCCCGAGGACCATCCCACGGCAACCCAAAACGATTTTCAGTGGTTAAAACAATTACCAAAGAATAAAACCACATTGCAGCAAAGGATCAATCAAGCCATTAAACACATGAATAAAACAATGCAAAACCAGAGCGCTACTAAACCTACCTTATGAAAAACTGGAAACCAAGTGATGTATTGAACATTGGGTAAAAGGGATCATACCCTAGATTCCAAATGGATAGGTCCCTATTCTATAGCTGACTGACTTAGTCCTTTGGTGTACCACACCAAAAAAGACAGGAAACTTAAATGGGTCCATGTGTTACAAATAAAATTGTTCTTTTCTCTAACATATGCTTAATCATTTCAGGTATCCACAAAAAATCTGGTTCTGCCTGACGTCCAGTGGTCTAGATTCTGAACAGCCGTACTGGGACTGTTTCAACCTTTGTGAAAGCCATCAGCATGGTGGTTTCCTAACCCAAATCTTTTTCTTTTCCAGCGCAAGCGTTTTTACAGAAGAACCTCAGTGGAAGCTAACTAAGGACAAGGAGGCAGGTGTTGTTTTTGAAATTATTAGTAGGATTATTTGGCTTAATAACACCTGATGCACATTGGGGAGCCCAGCGGTTTAACTTTACCACTTGAAACCAAATCCAAATAATATCAGCACCCAACAATCCACTGCGTGGGCCCTTTGCTTTAGTTACCCTGCAGGCCTGGGTGAACATCACTCCCAACGACCGTAACTGTGCAATCAAAGTAAGCACCCCTATTGGACCAATATCAAATGTGAACCCACATTGCCACCCCATCCTCCCTGGTTACCATACATTCCCACCTTTCAAACCAGGGCCCCGGGAACTCATACAGTAACAGTATGGGTAAATAAGGCTATTTTTGTAGGCAATGTGATGATGCTGTTTTTAAATGGCCCTGAGCCCCAGAAGGTCCCCCTCCCGCATTTATTCAAAATGCAACCCCCTGTTGAAGTGCAAATGGCACCACTAATCATAACCCTGCCTATCATAGTTAACTGGACTAAGAATAATTTAACGTTAACCCAGCCCAAGAGTACACCTGATAGCACTCCTTTGTTTAATGCTTGGTTCAACTCTCTACAGTGGGAACATGCCCCCTCCCGCCAGCAGTGGGATATAACTGATACCATAGTGGGGGGTCTGGGAACAGGCATGGGAATCCAAAATTCAGTGAATCTACACGCACTGAAAAATACGGCTAGTGCAGTAATACCTTTACATAACAATATTGTGCAGGGGCAGGAGCACCAGATTGCTGAGCTAGTACAGACTGGGGTAGACACAATGGATTGACAATGGCATATGTGAAAACATGTGAACCAAGCGTTCTTGGCTCAATACGCCACCATGCAAGAAATTGCAAATAAAACAGCCTCAGAGCAGCATCTATTAGCTCTTGTTTTAACTGAAAGAGAAATGGATTGTCTTCGAGCCAAAGATATAAAGGTTCTAATCCCCTATTAACAAAGCACGAAGATAACGTTTTTCTTCCTTATGTCCCCAAATGGTATAAACCTCTGGAATCTTATGTATGCACATCCTCCCTAACAGGGCGTTACTATTCATGAAATACACACTCAACAACATAGGTGTAAGGGTACCCTACAGCCCATTCTAGCTCTCCCAATTCTCCAGGAAAAACACGTTTGGGCTCAACATTTGGTGGGAACATACTTAAGTAATAAAGAGAAAGTCACAGATCACTGCCTGTGTTCCAGACGGACACCACAACAGTGGGTATGTCCCTCCTTGCCAGTACTAGAAGAGCCCTGTTCTTTACAAAACAAAGGTCTGGCAACATGCAATTGGGATGAAATGACTAATAGCACCGCCAAGGTGTACTAGAATAAACTAAGTTGTGTCTGTGTTATTGGATTAAAAAAATTGTTTAGGAAGGAAAGCAAGTTTCAAAACCTCCTGTACAACAATGTATGTGCAACGTCACCATGATTCAGACATCCAGTGTAACCAATCCACAAGAATAATAAAATTAATGTGAGGAATACAAGCAATGTTGTACATTTTAATTTTTCTTTAGAAGCTAATTGAACAAATTTGTATAAATTAATAAAGGAAAATAAACAAATTAGCCAACGAACCAAAACTCCCCAAACCCAGGCTCAAACATGCAGTTTGGCTTTTCTACATCAGAGATTAAAAATATTAAATGTGTCTGTACAGGCAAAACAAATGATAACACACCATTGGTCTAATAGTGTTAAGAAATGGGCACCCTCTTGGACATCCGCTTGAAATGTTATGTTACATCCTATTATCATTTTCTTTGGCCTACTTGGTATAATGTTTATTGGGATGTGCTGCATTTGCTGCCGGATAAAAAAAATGTACCTTAAATTAAAATCAAAGGCTCAAATTGTCTTTCATACATTGCCCTTAAACAATTACATAAAATGTGACCTAGTCAATACCTCTGGGTTTGAAGGGTCAAAAAGGGGATAATGTAAGGGGTACATTCATAACATCAAAAGAATTTATGAATTGTTTTTAAAATGAATTTTTTATTAAATTAATAACATACACTCGTGAATAAAACCGTGTTCATTCTTAAAACCATGTTCATTTATAAAACCGCACTCATTCATAAAAGCATGCTCATCATAAACTTATGTAGGGTATTCATTAGGAAAGCCGCTTAATGGAGTAAAAACAACGAGAGTCTTGTAGCACTTTAAAGACTAACAAATTTAATCTCTGCAGGCACAAGCTTTCGTGGGCTGTAATCCACTTTGTCAGATGTAAGGAATAGAAATCAGATAGCAGGTATATATATACATATCCAAGGTTAAACAACAATGGGGAAGTAGTTGAGGCCTATTCACAACCACTGATTAGGAGGTGAGAATGTGTGAACAGTAACAATTACTTCTTGTAATGAGATAACCAGTCCAAGTCCCTGTTTAAACCCAGTTTGATTGTGTCAAGTTTGCAGATCAGTTCAAGCTCAGCAGTATCTTTTTTAAGTCTGTTTTTGGAGGTTTTTTTGAAGGAGTATGGCAACTTTCAAGTCATTTACAGAGTGTTCTGGGAGATTGAAGTGCTCTCCCACTGGTTTATGGATGTTTCTATTTTTTATGTCTGATTTGTGTCCATTTATTCTTTTGCGTAGTGACAGTCCGGTTTGGACAATGTACATGGCATATATTACATTAGTAGATGTGCAGGTGAATGAGCTCCTTATGGTGTGGTGACCTGTGATGGTGTCACTAGAGTCGATGTGTGGGCAGAGCTGGCAACGGAGTTTGTTGCAGGGGTATGTTCCTGGGTTAGTGTTCTTGTATGGGGTTCGGTTGCTGGTGAGTATTTGTGTCAGGGTAAGGGGCTGTCTGTAAGCAAGGATAGGTCTGCCTCTCACGGCTTGACTGAGTGAGGGATCATCTGCTAGGATAGGTTGTAGATCTTTAATGATGTGTTGGAGCGATTTTAGCTGGGGGCTATAGGTGATGACCAGTGGTGTTCTGTTACTTTCTTTGTTGGGTCTGTCCTGCACTAGGTGACTTCTGGGTACCCGTCTGGCTCTGTCAATTTTTTTTCTTCACCTCTCCAGGTGTGTTTTGTAGTTTTAAGAATGTTTTATGGAGATCCTGTAGGTGTTTGTCTCTGTCTGAGGGATCGGAGCAAATCCGATTGTATCTTAAGATTTGACTGTAGACAATGGATCATGTAATGTGTCCAAGGTGGAAGCTGAAGGCATGAAGGTATGTATTGCAGTCAGTTCGTTTTCGGTATAGTGTGGCATTAATGTGACCATCCTTTATTTGTATTGTAGTGTCTAGCAAGTGGATTTCTTGTGTGGACTGGTCCAGGCTGAGCTTGATGGTGGAGTGGAAATTATTGAAATCACGGTGGAATTCTTCGAGGGACTCTTTCCTGTGTGTCCAGATGATGGAGCCACTCTCGTTCACTCACTAAGAAAGCTGCCCTTCGGTATAAATATAGCTATCACCGGTAAAGCTGTCTTTAAGCCACTTGTCTTTAAGTCACTTGCTGCTTGTCCTTTTGTTGTTTAAGTCATTCATCCTCTCACTATCACTGATAGAAATTATTATAAAAATTGTCTTCATAGAAATTGTCTTTTAAGTAACTCATTTCCTTATTGCCACCAATCGAAGTTCAGTTCCTTTAAAGTATTCATTCTTTAACATTGTAACTAAATCACTCTCACAAACCCTGGGAGGCAGGCCAGTCCTCGCTCCCAGACAGCCCCCAACCTGAAGCTAACACTCACCAGCAACTGCACACCAACAACAGAAACCCTAACCCAGGAACATATCTTTGCAACAAACCCTGTTGCCAACTGTGCCCGTATATCTACTCAAGTGACACCATCACAGGTCCTAACCACATCAGCCACACCATCAGGAGCTCGTTCATCTGCACATCGACTAATGTGATATACGCCATCACGTGCCAGCAATGCCCCTCTGCCATGTACATTGGCCAAACCAGACTGTCACTATGCAAAAGAATAAATGGACACAAATCACACATCAGGAATGGCAACATTCAAAAACCAGCGGGAGAGCACTTCAGTCTCCCTGGACACTCAATAACAGACTTGAAATTTGCCATACTTCAGTAAAAAAAACTTCGAAAACAAACTCCAGCATGAAACTGCAGAGCTGGAACTCAGATGCAAATGTGACACTATCAGACTAGGTCTGAATAGAGACTGGGAGTGGCTAGGCCACAACAAAAAAAAATGTTTCCTCTTTTGACATTCACACCTTCTCAGCAACTGTTGTGAATGGCCTCATCCTCCCTGATTGTATTAACATCGTTAACACTCGCCTTCCTCACTGTGATGTAACTCACTCATCCTTGCATGTGTATATAGACCTACCAAACTGAAGTTTCCACTTCATGCATCCAATGAAGCGGGTTTCTGCCCACAAAAGCTTATGCCCAAATAAATTTGTTAGTTTTCAATGTGCCCCAGGTCTCTCGCTGTTTTCTTGTAACTAAAGTAACTCTGTTTAATTGCTTTTTCTATAACATTCTAACCAACGTCTGACATGGTTCCAGATTGTCACTGAAACTCCATTTTGAAGAAGTATACTGCATTTTGTATTAACTAGTCTAAGTCTTGCTGAAAATTCATTTAGGCGTGTATAATTTCAATTAAATATGTAAATGAGGTATGATTGATGGAATCAGTCTCCAGCCCCAGCCTGTCCTGATGGTAGAGTACAAACGCCAGTACCACCTTGATGGCTGAAAAAAACAGACAACACCCTGGAAATGCAAGAAGAAGCCACCCTAGAAAAATACAAAAAAAACATTTAAGATAAAAGTCACGTCTAATTGACTGGTGATCAACAGTCACACCGAACCCTGAAGCAGCATGACACAGCAGGATCCATAGACTTACCTTAAAACTAAAACATATAAAAAGATGGGTGAAAATGAAAAGCTTTGGGTAACATTCTGCTTAGCAACATCAAAGAGCATCGGTGCATGCCCGAAAGAGACGCTGCTCCTCCTACTGCCCGGTTTCCCTGGCCAGTTACCTGCCACGAGCTGCAAACACCAGCTACAAACTCAAGCTGCAATCACAAACTATAGTGAAGACTGGGAATAATACACAATCAGCTGCAGAACATTTGTGTGTGTGTGTGTGTGTGAGGTATCAATTATTAGTTATGAATGCAATTGTGCTTTCTCATAATAAGTGTGGCACATTGCCTTGTCCCCTGAAAAAAATCCCATGTGTTTCTATCAGCCTAACAATGTATCCAACTTAAACACCCATCTCCAGCTGTTTGGCCAATGACTTTGCTACCTCCGACCCAGCTGAATTGTTTTCATTTCTCCAAATGTTACCCAGATTGCAAAGATCTATGGCAACACTTGGCCAGCAAATTTGAATTAAACACAGATTCCTTACAAAAGAAATGGGAGGAGGAACTAGGCCAATGATTCTTTGCTAGCCAATGGAAACAAATTTTAGCCAGTGCTCTGAACTGCTCCTGGGATTTCTGTTTTCGATTAATCCAGCTGACAATCCTACAGAGAATGCATGGGACCCCTCAACAACTGTTCAAAACTGATGGTGCTAAATCAGACAAATCTCGGGACTGTGACTGAGCAGGTGCTAACTTAACTCATAGACTCTGGGCTGCTCCGACACCCGCAGAACTGAACTGCAGAGTTAATTCTTTTCCTATCAAATAAAATTGTGTAATAAGACAGATAATTTAAAACCTGATGGATGTTAATTGGAAGCTGAATAAACCTGAAACACTTTAGTTATGCAAAGAACTAATAATTGTTAAAAGACAAGTACTGCAAAAGGAAATCCAAAAAGTGACCAACAGTGGCAGACTGGAGCACAGACATTGTAAGCTTGGCAACCGTGGAAAGAATTGAAAACCATCCCAGAAACACCACAGAACAATTCTCAGAGCTATGGGATGCTTTCCTGGCAGTATCTCAATGATCCTATTTAATATGTAGGGGCTCCCTTCCCTCCCCCTGCTCTACACCCACTTCCCTCCTGCCCCGTCTCTATCTCCTTCATCTGAACTTTCCCTCCATTTGTTATTTTAATTTAATTTTTCTTTAACTAGTTGGATTTTTGGAAGCAAATTTTGTTTTTTCTAAATTGTGTAATACAAATAATTGATTTACATTTTATCCCTCATATTATAGATATCTTTCAAATGTATCTGAGGTTAGCTAGCAAATGGTTGATACATTGTGAGATGTTAATATGTTATGAGAAGTTTAGGTGCCATTGGTTATGTCTGTTTGGTCTGTATGTGTTTGTAGCTATTTATAAATGTAATAAAAATATAATATGAAAAAAAAAAAAAGCCAGACCCAACAGCTCCCCTGGCCTGGCTCTGTCTCCCCTGCCCTGGGGCTGTGACACTGGGGGTGACTCACTGCAGCTCAGCCCAGGGCCCGCTGGGAACAGCGGGAAGGGAAATGCTCCAGACAACGCCAGCCAAACCGGTTCATTCTGAGCTCAGGAAAGTTAAACTAACCCGCAGCGGCTGTTTCCCAGCCCAGGGCGGAGGAGCCATGGCTGCTGCCAGGGAGCTGGTCCGAAGCTTACAGAACGAAGTGACTTGCTCCTTCTGCCTGGAGTGTTTCACAGATCCAGTGATGACTGAGTGTGGGCACAACTTCTGCCGAGCCTGCATCAGCCAGTGCTGGGCGGAGTCGGAGCCAAACTTCCCCTGCCCCCAGTGCGGAAAACCCACCCAGCAGAGACACCTGCGGCCCAACAGGCAGCTGGGCAACGTGGTGCAGTTAGTGAAACGACCGAGGCTGGAGGTGGTGCCGGAGCACGAGGAGGGGAGAGTGTGTGAGAGACACCAGGAGGCTCTGAAACTCTTCTGTCAGGAGGATCAAGCCCCCATCTGCGTGATCTGCAGAGAGTCCCAGGCTCACCGCGCTCACACTGTGGTTCCCATCGAGGAGGCTGCCCAGGAGTACAGGGTAGGGCGCAGTTATCGCCATGGCTGGGAGTTACAGGCCCAGCCTCTGCAGTCACAGAGCCCCTGGCCTGGGTCTGAGCAGCCCCGGATTGGAACCTGGGAAGTGCCCAATCCCGGGACCAAAGAACGTTCCTGGGGCTGATGGTGCTGGGGAGGAGCCGGGCCGGGCCCAGCAGCTCTGCCCGGGGAGTTCCCTTGGAGCTGGGGTCAGTCACTTTTCAGTGGGTTGGAGAAGGGGACGTGGTTCCCCAGCCTCTGCTCAGTGACGATCACAGGGCACAAAGCAAGGACTCGAACCAGCCCCCAGAGCCCTTGTCTGTGTTTGCAGGAGCAAATCCTGAGCCGCCTGCAGCGTCTGAGGGAGGAGAGAGAAGAGCTCCAGGGCCTGAAATCTGACTGGGACAAGGAGAGCGAGAGGCTCCTGGTAGGTGCCCTGCCCCGCCCAGCAGGTTTGCACAGGGGCGCCAGTGACAGCAGCAGGGGGAGTCTCTGCCCTGTTTGGTGTCTGTAATTCAGGCGGGTGAAGGATTTCCAGGGTCGATGCAGTGAGGGAGTTTAGGGCATTTTAAACAGCGCGGGGCAGACTCTGCTCTCAGGTACCTGGTGTAAATCAGGAGTGACCCCACTGAAGTCAGTGGGGTTCGGGTCAGATGCTCTGTGACCTGGTGTTAATTCCCGCTGAAGTCAGGGGGTCACACAGGGCAGCTGGGAGCAGCCTCTGGCTCTGCCTCTGTAGCACTGGGGGTGAGAGGAGACTAGAACTGCTGAATGTGCACAGGTGTCGCAGGGGGTCAGGGGGAAGCTGGGGAGACATTTGCTGCTCCCAGGGTTTGAGTGTCAGACATTTCCAGTGATGCCATCGGGTGTTTGGGCAGCAGCGTTTGCCAAGGCCTGGTCTACACTGAAATCTGTTGCTGGTACCGTGATGGGGTTTGGGGGGATGATTTTTGGTGACATTTTTTACTCCTGGCCAGAGCCCTGGTGTAGACACAGTTCTACTGGCAGAGAAGTGACATGAAACGCTCTGTGCAGCCTGGACAAGGCTTTGTGCCATTTCCCATGATCCCCCGCTCTCCCCGTGTCCCTGCCCTGCCCCTGCATCTCTCTGTGCCCCCCAGAGGCAGACGGAAGTGGAGAGGCAGCTGGTGGTGTCCCAGGTTCAGCAGCTGCGGCAGTTCCTGGCTGAACAAGAGCGCCTCCTGCTGGCCCGGCTGGGGGAGCTGGACGAGGAGATCGGGAGGAGGAGGGAGGAAAACAGCACCCAGCTGTGCGAGGAGATTTCCCGGCTCAGCGCCCTGATCACGGAGCTGGAGGGGAAGTGTCAGCAGCCGGCGCATGAACTGCTGCAGGTGAGACCGTGTCAGACACGCCCAGAGCCCAGTGCAGGGAGGGGACGGCCCCTGAGTCACTTGGGGCTCACAGGGTAACTCAGTGCAGAGAGCGCGGCCTGGGGTGTCTTCAGGGCCAGGAGCCCCGAGTCTGCAGAGAGACAGGAGTTTGGGCCGTTGGGGAGGCTGGTGAAAGGCTGTTTTAGCCCCAGGGCTCAGCTCAGGGGCCCGGCCATCCCTGCAGAGCAGCTGGTGGGAAAGGGGCTCTGCTCGCACTAGCTCAGCCCTTTAGTGCCTCCACCCCATTGGGGAGCAGCCTGTGGGGCTGGGGCTGTGGGAGCAGAGTGACCCGTCTGGGGCAGTGGCTGGGCTGTGGGCACTGACTCTCTGCTCTGTCTCTCATTCCCCTCTAGGGTGTCAGAAGCGCCGTGAGCAGGTACATCCGGGGTCATCTGCCCCTCACGCCCCGTTGTGCTGGGAAGAGGTTCAGAGACCCGGCTACAGGTCTCAGCCTCTGGATCCAGTCCCCCTCCCTCCCCATTGCCCATTATGTCTGGAGAACCCTCCCTGGAGCCGGGCTGGCTCAGGGGATCATTACTGGGGCTGGGGCCTGTCACCCCAGCTCTGTCATGGCCCAAAGCCTGTCCCGAGTGTCCAGCTCACACCTGAGAGGGGCCGTTTCCATGTCCCAGAACCCCCCACCTCATGGGGAGCGACCAGGCCCCTTGGAGGCTGAGAGGAGACACGGAGGAGCGGCTGGGCCTGGAGAATGGGCCCCTCTCTCAGCTCTGGGAGCAGCCCCTCCAGGTCCTGGTGGGGAACGTGGGCCGGGCCAGGTCGGGTGTGAGGGGAGCTGGGGCTGGCGCTGCCCAGGCTGTGTTTTTTCTCTGGACAGAGAGAGGCTGGCAGTCCCCAGACTGGGCCCCGGCAGATTGTGCAGGCACTAAATTCCCTGGGCAGCAGAGGTCACGGCCCTGTTAGCTCTGCCTGTGGCCCCAGACCCCACCCGCTCCCCTTTCTGGTTTTGTGGTATGGGGACTTAGGGCTGAGGAGAGAGAGGAATAAACACACTCGTGTCTCTGCAGGGGAGAGGAGGCGACGTCTCCACATCTGGTGCCCAAATGCCTGGAACTGGAAAAGAGAATCCGGGATTTCCCTCGAGAGAACAATCTCCAGGGGGCTGTGACGGGATTCCTGGGTAAGCGACGCTCTGAGGGTTTCTCACTTACAGTGTCCGGGCAGGGACAGGTTCGGGACACTCATGGGGAAGCTGCAGAGCTGAGACTGCAGGAGGGAGGCCCCCGTTGGTTGGGTTGTTGTCAGTCCCTGAGTGTTCATACCGAGCGGGGCAGATCATTCGCAGTCACTGCCGCTCTGGCCTGGCCAGCTGAGCTCAGGGGCTGACTCTCCTGCAGCTGCTGCTGTTCAGAATTTCTGGGTGTTTCTCTCCGGCTCCGATTTGCTGCTCACTGCTCTAGATCTGCAGTTCAGCCAGCTGAGGTTGAACATGGAGCTGCCACGAGGATCCACAGGGCGAGAATCTAGTCTGTGGATCCTTGGGCAATTGCTACATCCACACCCGCAGCCAGCACTGCTGGTGGGGCAGCCATTGATGGGCTGTGAGCTTGTGGGGCCAAGCACCCCTGGATGTCCTGGGTCCTGCCCAGAGGCCCTGGCTGGCAGGGGTCCCCACCCTTGGCCCAGGCAAGCTGTTTAAGGCCTAGGGGAAACTCCTGGAGGCTGCGTTTGTACAAATGTAATTCCCTGACCTGCTGCTGGGTTAGATCCTCCCTTGGTCTTGCTTCTTTGCCTTGTCCCAGCCCTGTCCCAGCCTTGCTTCTGCCTTGGACCCAGCCCTGCTCCTGCCTTCCTTGACCCAGATAACCCAGTTCTAACTCTCAGCTCCCATTCCTGGCTCTGACTCTGGTTTGACCCTCTGCTCGGGCATTCGGCTTCTGGCTCTGGCCCTTGGTTCCATTTCTCAGCACTGACGCCTGCTCTGATCGCTGTGCTTGGCTGCCCGTGTCCTGGCTCCTGACAGCCACGCTGCTGGGCTGTGATTGTCTCTGTTTGGAGGAGGGGAGGAGGGGGTTGGTGGATTTCTGAGCTCCAGGGAAGCTGTTCTGAGCAGAAAGGCAGATTTCCCATAAAGACATGGATGGCTGAGAACAGGAGCTTGGTGTGAAAGTGCCTTCCCCGCTGCAACCATCCCTGCGGCAGCGCCCTCCTGCTGGGAAACGAGAGAGTCTCCCTCCAATGTGCCCTACGTGGGCAGAGGGACAAGCGGGATATTTCTTGGGAACGTTGGTAGCTGGTCAGCGTGAGACACGTTATCACAGACAGACTCAGGCCAGGTTGTCAGCTCCTGGTGTCAGTGGAGCTTTGCTGATTTACACCAGCTGAGCATCTGGCCTTAGTGTTGTGAGCACCTTAGGGCAGATTTTCAGAGGTATTTAGGTGTGTGGTGGGATTTTCAAACACCCCAAAGCAGGCTAAGCACCTACCTCCCATTGATTTCAATAGGAGTGAAGTGTCTGACCTGCTTCAGCACTTGGACAAATCTCCCGAGGTGTCTGTCTGCATCTTTAGGAGCCTAAATCCCCGTGAAAAGCTGCTTCTTGAGCCTTAGGCCTGGTCAACACTAGAAAATCCGATCGGCAGAACTGTCTGTCAGAGGCATGAAAAATGCACACCCCTAAGTGGTGTAGTTAAGCCGACCTGTGTCCCTGCCTCTCAGGGACGTGGGGTAACTGCACCGATGGGAGAACCCCTCCGTCGGCATAGGGAGCGTTTACACTGAAGTGCTACAGTGGGGCAGCTGCAGCAGTGCCACTGTAGCGGTTTAAGTGTGGACAAGACCTTAGTGCCTCTTCTCTCACTGACATCGTATCATCTGGAAGCTGTGATGGAATGATTGTTAGCACTGGTGATACAGGGACTGTGATTCGTTATTGATTTTTCTTTTTCTCTTTCCTTGCAGAGGAGCTGGCTACAGAGAGAGGTGAGAATCCTGAGTAGCTGTTTTAGGGCAGTGTTACCCACAAACTAGGGGACCCCACCCTCTCCCAGTCTGTTGGGCTCCAGGCATACCCCAGTTAAGGCACCCCCACCCTTTCCCAGTCTGTAGGGCTCCAGGAAAAGGCACCTACCTTTACCCAATTCACACTCTAGGGCTCAGGGTCACTCTCTCCCAATCCATAGGGCTCCGGGCATAATTCTCTGAGGGTTTGCAGGATCTTTTACCTCTGAAGGAGCCTTACACAGCAATATCCCTATTCTCTATTAATAATGACCAAACATAGTAAGCATGCTAAGCATACAGGGCTGTGCTCACCAATCCTGATCAGGCAGGCGGACTTTCCCTTTAGCCAGGCAAGGTCAATCTCACTTGGATTCTGGTTGCTGCATGTCAGGGTTGTGGAGAGGATTCTAGCAGGTCTGATCTTGGGCAGTGTCTTGGAGGTGGATTCTTCTTCTTCCTTCAGGTCTTTTCTTCTTATTTTTCTTGTTCCCCTTTTCTTCTTCTAGCTGGTCTGCCTCTTGGACCCCAGTTTTTATAGTGAAACATGAGTCCTGCTTAGCTACACCGTAGCCAATCATATTACAAAATAAATCTTTGACCAATCCTAGCCTATTGCAAAATAATTCTTTAAGCAATCATACCCGACCACCTTAATTAACCACACTTAGTTCTCTTAGTTATGCAACAGCCAGAAACAATCAAAGAACCAAACAGAAATCATTCAGATACATGATAGAGAAGTGGGTCCCATACAGACAAAACAATAAGAAGTGTAGAGTTTACAACCACAACTGTTGATAAGTGATTCCTTCCCAGACAGATGCTATCAAACAACGTTTTCTTTAAGCATCTTAAGATCTGTTTCTTTATCTGGTGGTGGTCGGTACTATTAGGACAGTAGCACCTTCTTAACAGCCCGATACTCCATTGTCTGGATGTAATGTCAGGAGGGTGAAGATGTGACTGCATGCTGCTTAGCTTATGGCTGCTGTCTCTCCTGCTATGGCTGTTACTGCTTAGCCAAAAAACAAGGCCTCAGACCTTACAGCAGGGCACAGCAGCTGCTGGGAGCCTGTTCCCCTGTATGGAGCAGCCCCTGGGCTGGGTGGGTGTGCAGTGATCTGCACAGGAGAGAAACCCAGCAGGTGAACGTGGGACAAGAACATGGGCCAGAAAAGACAAAACAGAGTCAGAACCTGTCCAGCCCTGGGCTGTTGTGAGACGGTGCAGAGCTGGGTGCGGTGGGAACAGGCCCATGTACCTGGCTAGAGCAGCTGCTGCACCGTCAGGGCTGTTTCTGTCGGGACAGCAGGGTCTGCCCCCCTGCACTGGACCCCACTCCAGGCACCCCTGCAGTGTGAATTCTCACCTCTCTCTCTGCTGGTTTGTTCCAGGACTCAGAAGAGCCCGAGGATTTGCAGGTAACCGAGGCCAAACCTGTGTCAGTGACTCCAGCCCCTCCCCTGGCAGAGATTCACTCCCTGCAGCTGCTCCTGGCACCAGTGCCCCGTAGTGCCCGAAACCTGGGCTCCCTCCCTGTGACCGGCCAGAGTCAGCACATCCCGGCTCCCCTCCCACCGGCCCCGGCACGGCTGGGCTCCGGCCAGTTCTGAGCCCGGCCCATGAGCCTGTTGGGATCCTGAGCTCGTCTTCCCGGTGCCTCATCCTAGGGAATCACTGACCCCTGGGGAGCATCCTGTCCTCTCCCTCTGTCACCCTGTCCTGGGCAGGGCACCCCAACCTGTCACCCCCTCCCGGGCAGAGTCCCAGGCCCTGAGAGACTCACTGGCTGCCCCAGGCTGGCCAGGCCCAGGGTGTCCAGCAGGGCCGTTGGTGCTGGCCCCGCGCTCGCTGCCAGAGCTCCCAGCCCTGACCCAGCCCAGCTCGCTGCCCGGTGCTGACCCCTCCCTGCAGGTGGGGACGCTGCTGCTCTGTTGGCTGAGCCCCCCGCCCCCCTTTGCCGCTGCCTCTGCTGCTGCGCTCCCGGCTCAGCCTGTGCTGGGATCAGTGCGGCGCTGCTGAGCCGGCTCCTTCCCTTGGCACCTGGATTATCCGTGTCTGGGGCAAGTGGGCAGGGACCTGCTCAGAGACACACGCCCTGTGCTGCACCCAGAGGGCAGAGACCAGCCCAGGGCCAGACAGCAAAGTGCCACCGGGCTGGGATTAACCCTTTCCTTCCAGCCGCCCCACCAGCCCCCGACCGGTCAGTGCCACTCGACTCCCCCCGCTCTGATCCCAGGGACCCACGTCTAGTGCTTGGGGAGCGGCTGGGTGATCGTGTGGGGCAGAGTAACTAGGACACTCTGCAATGGGGAAGGCCCCGCGCTGTCACGCAGCCCCTAGGGGCTGGGCAGGGAGCGTTATTACTGATATAGCGCCCACCAGTGAGCCAGGCGCTGCAGAGACAGAAGAAGGGGCTGCCGGCCCTGCACGGCTCCTGGTCTGAGAGCAGACAAGGCCCAGCAGGGGGAGCAGCAAACTCTGGGGAGGGGGAGTGAGGGTCCGAGTGTGGGACAGGTGACACCCTGGGCCTGTCTGGCTGGGTCAGGCAGAGGGTTTTGTAGAGACCCGGCTGGCTCCATGCTGGGCCCTGGGTCACCCCAGTTCAGCATCCAGCCAGCAGGGGGCTCCGTACCCCCAGGTGCAGGGCAGGGCAGGGGCAGCCTGAGGTCAGCGGGGAGGGGGAGGCTCAGGTTCTCGCTCTGGCGCCGGCTCCGCTGGGGTCAGACTCCGCGGTGAGGGGCCTGCACAGCCAGACTGGGGAGAGCCAGGCTCTGTCCGCAGGGGGAGGGGCAGCAGCTCTGTTACATGGGTGCCAGTTCTGCAGAATTGTCATGGGGAGGCGCCTGGGGCACTCCCTTAGCTGCCTGAGGGTGGCCTGCAAGCTCCCTGCCTCAGTTTCCCCTCTTCAGCACTCCTGAAATTACTCGACACAGAGCAAAGATCTGAGACAAAAGTCCCCTGCTGGGGTTTACTTGTCTTCTGCCCCTGGAACCCGCCCCTCCCTTTGCCCCCTGCCATCCTGGCACCTGCCCCTGCTCCATCCTTGGCCCACCTGGTGCCTCCCACTCCCCTTGTGACTCCTCTGCCACTGGGGGCTGCCCCTTCCCCTGCTCCCCTCTAGTCCTCTGGGGCCAGCCCCCCCTTCACTCCCACTCTGCCTCCCTGAGGCTCCTCTTCCCCCTTAACACCCCTGACACCCACCCCTCTCATCACCCCACTCTGCCCCCTGGCACCTGCCCCAGCCCTCGCTCTGCCCTCCGGTGATCACCCCTGCCCTAGACAACCCCGCTGCCCCTGGCTCGTGCCTCACTCTGTGCCCCTGGAGCCTGCCCCACTCCTCCTCCTCGCACCTCTGGCACCTGACCTTCCTCTTCACTACCCTCTGCCCCCTAGAGCCCACCCCTCTCCTCATTCCCCTGACACTTGGAGCCCCCCCTTCACTTGCTTCCCTGTGCTCCCGGGACCTTCCCCTCCCTCCACCCCCTGTCCTCCTGGTGCCTGCTCCTTCCCTTCCCCTCACTGTCTTTGTGCCTGCCCTTCCCCTCTGCCCCTCCTCTGCCTCTCCCAGCATCAGCCTGTCCCCTCCCCTGTCCCTGGGCTGCCCTCCCCCGCCCTGCCCCCACAGATACCACCCCACCCCTCCCCCGCTCCTGCTCTCCTTTCTCTCAAGTTCGCTCCCATGGGCAGGGAGGCCCTGACTCCCCTTAATGGGCAACAACCCCCCCAGCGATTACTGAGGACGCAGGTTAATTTCACTTTGATCCACATGACCAGCCCCTGCCCCGACCCTGACTCTGTGACTCTCTCCCCAGTGGACGTGACTCTGGATCCTGACACGGCAAATCCCTGGCTCATCCTGTCTGAGGATCGGAAACGTGTGAGACGTGGAGACACACGCCAGGATCTGCCCGACAATCCTGAGAGATTTGATCCTTGTGTCTGTGTGTTGGGTGCTGAGAGGTTCCTGGGTGGGAGGCGTTACTGGGAGGTGGAGGTGGGAGACAAAACTCATTGGACTCTGGGGGTTTGTAGGGAATCTGTGAGCAGGAAGGGGACGGTCAAACTCACACCTGAGGATGGATACTGGGCCGTGCGGCTCAGGGAAGGGAGATACGTGACCCTCACCTCCCCCCCAACCCCTTTCCCCGTGAGCGTCAGGCCCAGCCGGGTGGGGATTTTCCTGGACTATGAGGCAGGCGAGGTCTCATTTTACAATGTGACTGACAGGTCCCAGCTCTGCACTGTCACTGGCACCTTCTCCGGGACGCTTCACCCTTATTTCTATCCTGGTGTCAGTGCTGGGGACACCAGCTGCAGCTGGAGGAGACGGGGAGGGCCGCAGCTGCCCACACCATGGCACCAGCCAGAACGAGAGCCGAGCTGCACTGCCCTGCTGCTGCTTCTAATCTGGCCAGGGTGCTGCTTAAGGGGGGCACTTGTGGGAGGAGCAGAGTTACTGGAGGGGGGGGCACTTTCCAGAGGAGGAGCAGCAGAAGGCAGGGCCACGGAGAGGAGTTGGGGCACCTATTTTCTGTCTAGCCCACCTCAGCCCCTCCACGGGGAAGAGGCTGGCGCCAGCCCAGGTGTCTCCGCCAGGTGGGCAATCACATCATCCAATCCCACTCCTCCATTCGTCAGGCTGTTTTATCTCTAATGTCCCTGCTACTCCAGGCTTTGGACTGAGCCTTGCCACCACCTCAGAAATCTACCCTCTGTGACGCCCCTGCACAGCGCACCTCTCCCAGCTGGCTTTAAACTCTAGGGGTCTGACGTAAAGGGCCACACCCTTGCTTTTCTTCTACTCCTAGCCATTCTGCCTAGTCTGGGTAACACATTTGCAGAGACTGTTCCCTAAATTAAACCCAGATGTGGGGAAAGGCAGGGAACAGCAACTTTTTCATGTTGCGAAACCAGACACTAAAAGCCCCATGAAAGGATAAAGGCCAATAAAATCAGTGTATAATTAACACTTGAACATTACCTTAAAATACACACGCACATTGTACACTGTGACTATTTTTCTCTGTTTTTCACCAGCTTGTTCTCCCCAGGGGGAGGGGCACCATTCCCGGAAGTACTGCAATACCAGGCTGATGAGTGGAGTGGACAGAGCAAGTCCCTATTCCATCTCCCTGTTACAAAAAATCCATGTAATACAGAGTTCTCAGATAGAGAACACATCAGCTATTAAACTGATAAGAACAGATTTAAAAACTTTTATTAAAAATAATGTTTTTTTAAAATTGATCAGGTACAGAGCTTAAACAAAAGTTTCTCAACATCTGAGCATAATGTACAGATTATCAGTGGGTACAGAGTTTGGTTGGAAATTAGAGAGGACAAGGAAAGCATAATCTGTGGTATCCCGGATAGGGAATAATAGGTTTGACGGTTAACATATCAGATATTAAACTGATAAGAACAGATTTAAAATGCTTTATTAAAGAAAACATTTAAAAATCAACAGATTGAGAGTTTAAAGAAAAGTGTTTCTGGTCATCCAGACGTAATATACAGGTGTTGAAGTAAACTGCTTAGGCCTGAAACTTTGGTCAAGAAAAGTATGTCTCATGGGTAAAGGGAGGGGGTAAAAGAGAGAATGAGAAAGTGCTGAAAAATGTAACTATCTGAACCGAAAAATGCTTGTACTGCAGTTCGCTTATGTCTGTAACCTTGACAGATGATAAGAAGAATGAATGCTGTAATTCTAACACTGTTATAAATATATGTTAAAATTTGCCTGAAGGCGAAGACCCTTTACTGACCAGAGGCAACTCTGTCAGTGGCTCTCCCCTTGCATATGCTTGTGCTTCATAATCATAAAAGAGTTTCAGATCTCTGATGAGCCTCAACTAAAAACGCAGAGTGAAGCCTCGTTTCTTCCACAATTCTTTGGTGCCGTGACTCGGATCGCTAAATGCCCAGTCAGGATCTCACAGTCTGCGAGCCATCTCCCTCCGAAGCCCGGCGTGCCACCCCAAGGTAAGAGACCTTTTGAAATCTCTGATGGGGTGCTCGGTGGAGGACTTCCCGTGGGGTTGGAAATCCTGAACAGTGGCTGACATGATCCAAACTTTTGAAAGGAGGCTCATCAGATATACTGGTTAAGGTATAAAGGTGACTAGTCAAAAGAGATTCTGAAAAGCTGGGTGTGTGTGATTGTGGTTATAACCAGTGTGTGATTGTGATTATAACCAGTGTGTGAATTGATACTGTAACCAGCTGGGATGTATGAATTGAGATTATAATGTGTGAATTGAGATTATAACCGCTGACCAGGTCTAGGACTTAAACTGAGTTCAGCTGCCCCAGGGCTGTCTAAAAGGCAGAACTGATCGCAAGGGGACTCGGGGGAACCCTGTGACCCAGTGGGTATGACTGTCTTTCTTTCCTTCCCTTTATCCACAGTAATGAGCCTGAAGCCACAGTAGGAGACGCCGTTGGAGTGCCTTTGGCATTTCCCTCGGATGCGCCCTGTTGGCAACAGGACTCCCTTTATGAACTTTCCCTGTGTGATTGTGCCCGTGTGAATTGAGAAAATGGGGGTCGGAGGGTCAAAGGATTTCCCCTCCCACCAAAGAAAACCCCAGCATTTTATATGTGTACACATTATGGCCAAAAGACTTGCAGATATTTGGCTAAGTGGAATAGGTATACCAGAGATGATCCTAGTAAGCAGTTTCCTTTGACTGGAACTTTTGGTCTAGATAAAATTGTACACCTCCGCGGAGCCCTAGAGTCATCCACACAGGCTCAATGGGATGCATATTTTGATTGGTATGAGGAAACCCTTAAAAGACTGCATGAATCCCGGGTAAGAAGTCTGAAGGACTCCCAAGAAAAATTGAAAATTCAGATAAAGGCGCTAAAGACCCAATATAAACCTGGCCAGGCTTGCCCACCTAGCGCGCCATCTGTTCCATTGTATCCCCAACTTGAAAAGGAGGACAAGGAAGGAACGGCTGAGGATATAATAGACTCTTTCAGTGCTTTTCCTCCACCACCATATAACCAAAACAACCCAGGGGCGCCCCCAGCACAACAATCTTTAGCCCAGGTAGAAACTCCACCTGGCAGTCCCAAGGAAAAGGCTTTGGATCAGACTTTAAACACCATAAGCCCACAAGGTCCAGCCTTTCATACCCAGCATCAAAAAACCCTGATTTCTACCTCACACCAAAAGCCTCTGACAACTACCTCAAAGGGAATTTTTCCTCTTCACCAACTGCCAGGACCGGAAGGCTTGATAGTGGTCCATGCCCCTTGGTCACCAACAGATTTAAGGAATCTAGTCAAAGAATTTCCTAACATAAGAGAAGAACCTCTGAAATTCAAAGAAGAATTACAAATTGCTATAAATTGTTATAACCCTAACGGGGCAGACTTAAATCAACTAATGAGAGCTGTCATGCCTGCTGAAGAGCGCCAGCGCTTGGAAATACAGGGACGCTGGCCTCAAGCAGACCCAAATGATTTGGAAGCTTTGGATACCGCCCAAATTAGACTTATAGAAGCCATTTCTCATGTCTGTCCTAGGAAAACAGATTGGGCAAAAATAAATACTTGTAAACAAAACAAAGGTGAACCTCCAGCAGACTATATGGACCGCCTTAAAATGGTTTTTGACAGGCATTCTGGCATGGAGAATGCAGCTGATACAGCCACTGAAGCCGTTGCTGCAGCTTTTGTTCAAGGTCTCCTGCCTAAAGTTCAAGAACAACTCCGTTCAATTGCAATAGGCTGGCAAACTAAACCACTTGCTGAACTTGTTAGTATTGCAAATCATTGTGTTGCCTGCCAGGAAAAAAAGAAAGAAATCTCAGAAATTAAACTAATGGCTCTTCAAATACAGCATTTTGACCCCAACCAAGCCCGAGGTAAAGGAATTAATAGAGGGGGTTTTAGGGGTCGAGGACGGGATCATGGAGTGGGACATGGTGTCATGCAGGCTGTCTTGAGTGGGGGGGCATTTAGTATATTGGGTGACATCAGTATGGCAGAATCATAATAATCCATGTGGGATATGCCATGTCAGGTACTGTTCAGAAGATTATAATATGCTAAGTCAGATAATAATACTTATGTTCATGTGTGATATTTGAAATGGAAGTTATAGATGTATATGAGATATCTGTGTTTCAAATTGTGCTGCCTGGGCAACACCCCAGATAGGATGGCCACAGAACAATGGCCTGCATAATGGCCCATTAAGGCATTCCCAGGTGCAAGGGACCCAGAGGGAGAAGCCAGCATCACCAATGAGTCACCAGAACCTGCTTATGTGGCTCTGGACTCCATTTTAGGTCCTGTAAGTTTCACAGGCCACATGGCTGTTGCAGCAGAATTCCCAGCGTATGCCCAACCCTCGCCCCCCACCTGCTCGGTGCCAACAGTAAAACCGTGACCTGACCTTATTAGGCTGCATCTGTTGTTTACAGCAGTTAGTTGTTATAACAGTACAGCTGTTATAAGAAAATCACCTACGCACCCCAGTGCCTCTGTTGTTCTCAGATAGCTTTGTTGCCCACCGATAACGAGCTATGTATCCAGTGCCATAACAGCTCTACCCAAGTCCACAGGCCTCGTCATAGTCTGGCACGTACTAATGTATATCCCTCCCCCAATCCAGAGCTACCAAACTTGTGCTGTATTCTCTAGTATAAAAAGGGGTACGCCCCATGCCCAAATTGAGAAAGCATTCGCCAGCCTGATCACCTGGACCGCCCCGCTTCTCCCGTTCCCGTACTCTGAGCGCGAAACGTGAAAGCCGGCCCGTATCGAATGACATGCGACTCCTTCTGTGCCTAGTGGTGAGATATAGAAAGTAACTGCTTTGCCTGTTTCTCTGCCTGCTTTATATGATAATCATTTAAGCTACGTATTAAGTATTACAGCGTGTACCCCATATTCCTTAATAAAATTTTGTTGTATTATCCAACTGACTGATTATTGACTCTGGGGGATCCATAACCTGTCGAGACAATGGCCAAAAGACAGAGGGTATATAAGATCAAACCACAGAATCCATTTTGTCTATGATCCTGTCCAGCTGCAGACACACACCTACCTCTGGATTTATTCATCTTGCAACTGAACTGAAGGACTTAGACCCATCCAGGTACTGGATGTGAACCAAAGGGGACTATACAAGCCTGCAACTCCACATTTCTTCCAGAAACGTGATATGTATGGACTTTTAATCATTTGTATATCTGTGATTGCTCTAATCCTCTAACACGTCTCTCATGGTTTATTTCTTTCTTTTCACAATAAACCTTTAGTTTTAGATACTAAAGGATTGGCTGGCAGCATGGTATTTTAGGTAAGATCCAAACTTATATTGACCTGGTGCTGTGGCTGACCCCTTGGGGTCAGAGGGAACCTTTTTAGTAAAGAGCATAGAGTTCTAGTAACTGGTCTCTTTACTGGACCTAGTGCTGATTTGGGAGCCTGGAGCTGAAATGCAGTGAAGGGGGCTGTGGGCATTCGTGGACTGGCTTCTGGACGCCCAGTGTGGGGAAATCAGGAGCAGTTCGTGGCTGGTTGGGAAGCCCGACTTCAATGTCACCCACCAGTGTGGGGAGAATCTGCTCTCCTTTTGCAGCCTGCCCTGACCTTGGCATTATCAGTTGGCTACCCTGGGCACGGACGGGTCACACATGGTACCTTTTTGGCCCCAGGAATTTCCTCTTGCCACTGTTATGGACAGGTGGGACACTGGAAAGCAGATTGTCCAAACCAACCTGGCCAGTGGGAGTGGACATTTGGGCCACCACCTCCTTCTCCCCAAAACCAGACTCAACCCTCTTATTAGGACAGCCTGAGGAATAGTAACTTCATCAACGAACCCCTTTTGTCGATAGATCAATCAGGTCCTTTTGTGTCTTGTCTTATTAATGGGAAACCAGTAGAATGCCTTATAGACACTGGAGCTAGCAGGTCCACCTTAAAAGTGCAGGATTTTTCCTCTATTCCCTTATCTACTGAAATTGTAAATGCAGTAGGAATTTCTAACCAATTAGTACCGCACCGGGTGTCTAAACCACTTTCTGTTTCTTTGGGACCTATTTCTGATCAGCATACTTTACTTTTAAGTCCTTCTTCTCCAGTTAGCCTGTTAGGTAGAGATTTGCTTTGTAAGCTTGGTTGCACTATTTATTGTTCACCAGATGGGGTTTATTTGGATCTTCCTTATGAAAATGAACTTGCTGTTTTGGCTGTACCTCCTGAACAAAGACAGGATCCTGAGATATCCAACATACAGAAAGAAATTTTATCAGCAGTCCCACCCCTTCTTTGGGCCCAACATGCCAATGAGGTTGGACAAATTAGAACAGCTCAACATTTTAAAATTCAGCTAAACCCAGCCACACCTCTGCCTAAAATTCCTCAGCACCCCTTGCGCCCTGAAGCAGAGGAAGGAATACGTCCTGTGATTACAGCCCTTCGGAAACAAGGAATTATTGTGCCTACTCAAAGCTCCCGTAATACCCCAATTCTCCCTGTTAAGAAACCTGGGAAAGACGTTTATCGCTTTGTACAAGATTTAAGAGTTGTTAATTCTGCTGTTTTACCTACCTTTCCTGTTGTGCCTAATCCAGCTACAATATTGTTTTGTATTCCACTAACCTCCAAGTATTTTACTGTTGTGGATTTATGCTCTGCTTTCTTCTCTATTCCTATACACCCTGACAGCCAGTTTCTCTTTGCCTTTACTTACAGAGACTCCAATTCACATGGACTCGCCTGCCCCAAGGTTACTGCGAGGCCCCGTCTCTCTTTTCTCAGATTTTAAAGAAAGATTTAGATGATATTGTGTTTACAGAAGGTTCTGTTTTAATTCAATATGTGGATGATTTGCTCTTAACCTCTCCTTCTTTAACAGCCTGTAAAAAGGATTCTTTAACCCTACTTTCTGCTCTGGCTTAAAAGGGACACAAGGCTTCTAAGGAAAAATTACAACTTTGTCTGCCCCAAGTTCATTATTTGGGCCATGACATTTCCACAGGTGAATGACACCTTTCCAAAGGTTGAGTCCAGGCTATCCTGCAGGTTCATAAACCCACTACTGTGTCACAAATGAGGACCTTTTTAGGAATGGCAGGCTATTGCCGCCAATGGATTTTGGGCTATGCCTCTATTGTTAAGCCTCTGCAGGAACTCACTCAGCTTGAGACTCCTGAACCTCTTCCCTGGTCTGCCGAGGCAGAACAAGCTTTTACCTCTGTAAAACACGCACTTTCTAGTGCACCTGCACTTGGTTTGCCTGATTATTCAAAACCTTTTATACTGTTTTGTCATGAAAAAGATGGGTTTGCTTTAGGTGTTCTCACACAAATACATGGGGATAAAAGACTAACTTAACCTTCAGGTAGAAAGTGCCACTGTGCCTGGGGAGCAGAGTTGAGTGAGATCTTCGGTGTCCTGGGCCCTTTCTGTCAAGCACCTTGAAGAAGAGAACTCAGATCTTGACCTTCATACGATGGCTGGGATGCCTATGTAGTGAGTAGAGGACAGGTGTGATGTACTCACAGCATCCTGTGTTGCTGAGGAAGTGTGCTGCTGGATTTTGTATGAGTTGCAGTTCCTCAGGTCCGACAGCTTAATGCTCATGGTTACTATCACTCATGTTGGCTAAGATTCTTCAGAAGTGGCTTGTGAGTCTGGATTGAGACATTTAAAAGAAGCCTGACTTTTCACATAGTGCTGAGCTTCGTTTTCAGAGTGTGGGTGCCTCTTTAAGGTGTCTCTAATTGACCGCCCAAATTCACTAGCCACTTTTGAAAACCTTGACCTAGGCGGGTAATGTTACACTGCGACTATAGACATCTATTGATGCACTAACGTAGCTTAATATTTTCAGATTCTTATTCATTGGACTTGTTAGAATTTAGTCTGTTCGAAAATGACGAGATCTTGCTCATTTACTAGATAATTAACTTTTTGCTGGTGACGTGTGTCAAGCTGCATTAGGATGGCAACTGGAATTTAATTAAACACAAAGCGGCATAAGGAATTTATTTTTATTAAACAATCTTGCACCCAGTAGCATAGCCCCTGGGTCGCTCAGAGGGCCTATTGTGCCGTATGTATGAATCTTGACATCAAAAGTGAGATGTTTTTCCTCTTGATTTTTTTCTTTTATACAGAAAAGCTCAAAATTTTTTATATGGGCTCATGGATTCAACATACTGAGTTTTGATTTAAATATTATAAAAGGTTATAATATTCTTAGACCTTAACATATTATGTATTAAATTCAGACTTCATTTAAACAGGTTAATTTTTTAAAAGGAAAAATATTGTAATTCAAATAACAAAATGAAGAAAACAATTTAAAGTCATCATTTTTTTCTGAGAGTGAACAGAACAATTGAGGGAACCTGGCTGTCAGTAAGTGTGGGTGCTTCCTACCCCACTTGTACCCAGAGGTGGTTTCCTGAGGGTGATGGGGTAAAAAATCTCTGTGTTGCCCCATCTCACCCATGGTTTGGGCTGGTGGGAAGGGAAAGGTTTAATTATTATGGCACCCACTGATAATGACTGGGGAGGGGAGGGGCAGGGGATGGCTCTTCAGGTAATCTGGCATTGGGGCAGAGAACCACATTCTGTTTTTGCACTTGCAGTGGTCCTGGGTGTCTTTGAAAGAGCAGAATGACTCATCACAAATGAATGGTGCTGCCTTGTACACTCTTTTATAGATTGGAGTCTGCCTTAACCAGAGAGATTGGAGTTGGGACTGGGACATCTGCCGCTGTTTGAAACCCACCCTGTAGCCTCTGAAGACTCATCTACCCATACATCTGCACCTGCAAAGTGGAGTTAAGCTGGTGGAAGTGTGTATGTGGACACTCTTATTTCAGTTTAGCTTCAAAGGACTTCCTAAAGGACTTAAGCTGAATCAAATCAGCCTGGTTCAAACACTTGCACTGGTTTGACATCCGACAGTAAACTAAACCAGTGTAGATCTGAATATAGACAAGTCCTGAATCAGATGTCGTGGCCCCTGACATGGAGTTGATTGGAGACTAGCACGTGTCACAAGCTTGTGGTGTGAGAGGAGAGATGGAAGGAGGAGGGTGTCCCACTGATGTGGAACAGCAGCTAAAGGAGCCCCTTAAGCTGTGGAAAAAAGATGGGAGCCAGGCGATGGGAAGAGGCTGGGCAGAGTCACTGAGGCATGTCCAGAAGCGGACATGCTTTCAGCAGTGCCTGGAACTGTTCAAACTACCTGTGTGGATGCTGCAGGAAACAGTGTGCCAGTGAGCTCCTGTGGAATAGGTACCCAGCTTGTTCCTGCTGCTTGTATTTTGTGTGTGTCTGCATTTGGCCAAAGGTCTTGCAGTGGGCAGGGGTTGTTACCCCTCTGAAATCCTGGTCCCTGTTTCCCTCTGGTCTGCTTCTCTTTTGTGTTCCCTCGCTGAGAAAAGTGAGAGGTGCACACCCAAACCATTGCACGGAACTAGGGCCCTGCGTGTGGATGAAAATGAACCCAAGTCTGAGAGTGGCAGGTATCACCATCTGCTCCTGCATTTTTGCTGGTGCAGTTGCTGTGCCTGTGAGAAATGGCCCTGCGCTCTGGGGAAAGCTCTTCCTAAAGCTGATGTGCAGGAAGAGGGGGATGGGGATGTTGAGATCTCCAAATCTCACACATGCTGGAGCTGGAAGCTTCATCTCCCATGAAGGCGGCCAGGAGTCATTCCCGAGTGCCTTTGTTGGTGTGTCACTGTCACTGATGGAAATCCCCTCTGTTCTGAGAATCAAGATTTCAAAGGAAACTTTCTTCAGACAAGGAGAGTGAAGGCCAGTCCTTAGTCTGAGGGACCTGGGGCTTGCTTCAGACTCTCAGCACAGAGGTTCCTGTATGTGGGACTGGAAGGAGCTTGATAGATCTTCCTCGTGTACATCTGATGCCTTTACTACTCTGCCCTCATGTAACTGCACTTAGATCTAGAGAAGGAGCCTTAGAAAACCCAGTGGGTCTGTCCGAGGATGGCTCCCCGCAGGGTCTTCCAGTGACTCTTCTGTTAAATGCTGTGAACTTGACTATATTGTAGCTGCAAACAGAAATACCAAACCCCTTGTTTCTCAGATTGTCAGAGGCTGCAGTCTGTGCTGGGGATGCCTTCAGGCGGCTCTGACACCAGATGGATTTTGCACCCCTCAACCTCACTATCGCCTCTGCGGGAGGTGGAATAGCTACTCAGACAGCAGCCCCACCTCTGGCGTAGGTAGTGTCATCACTGAAATGCTACATCAGTGCCGGTGCAGCATTGAGTGGGTGGGGAAAGTCTGATTATTTTTTCAAAATGCTTCTTCCCAGTAGGAGACAGAAAAAAGGTGAGTGTGTGACACATTCCCAGCCCTTCTCTTCTCTGCTCATCTGTAAGCCGAGAGTCAGTCTGGGTAGTAGATCTGAGTGTCTATGCAGGAGCAGTGGGAGAAATTCAACAGTCCAGTGGTACTAGTCCTAGGAGCCATTTAACTATGTGCTGGCTGGGCGAGTGTGGGGGTGATTTGGGACTGGGCGAGTGTATTATTGTGTTTAGCCCTCGGACTGGGGGGTGTAATTACTGTCTGTACACAGCGGGGGGAGGAAGCACCCTGGGAGTCACAATAGATTCTTCCTCGATGGACACTCAGGCACTGATTCTGTTAATGTGTCTGCTCTCCAGAAGCTCTCAGGCTTTGTCTCTTTCAGGTCATGGGTCTAATGATGAGCTCAGGAAATGTGTTTCCTGGCAAGTCCTAGTCCCAGTGACAGTCCCAGTTCTGATCATCATCGCTACCCTAGCAGCAGCATTTCTAGCAGGTAAGGGCCTGGCCCACCCAGTCTCTGCTCCCCTGGGTCTGGGGAGGCAGGGAAGTGACTAACCAGTGAATCCAGTGGGTCTAAAATGGCTTGTCCTGACTTAGCTGTTAGACATAATAACTCTGCCTCTGAGCATTAACCTACTGCACTGGACCTTCCGATGTGTCCTTGGTGTTAGACCCAGCTGGTGCTCCTTCCCTGAAAGGGTTAAATTTCAGGGTCAGTGGCATACGGCGGGTCTCTGGCGCCCAGGGGCCAAACCAACATTTGCGCCCCCCCCCGCCTCACGCCACCTTTTGTGTAGGGCAGGAGGGGTCCCACTGCTGCCCCCCAGCTGCCCCAGGGAGTGGGGTCTGTATCTGCGCGGAGTGTGAGGCCTCAAATGCAGGTTTGGCTCCTCCGCCCCCCACTCCACGCACTTACCTGGTGCATGGCGCCCGCTTCTCCCCCTGCAGCCCGGCAGCCCGGTGCTGTCTCTGATGGGGGTGACCTCAACCCCCTGGTCTGCACAGGGGGCCTGGGCCGGCCCTTTATGATGCATGGGGGGGGGAGGTGCTGAGGGGCGCCCCTTAGAGCCTCCTGCACCCCCCCGCCCTCCACCTGTTGAGAAGGGCTGGCCTGGCGCACCCCTCTGCACTTACCCGCAGCCTGGCGCCGGGGGTGGGGGCCAGTTCGACCCATCGTGACAAATGGAGGACAGGGTGAGGCTGCCCCATATCAGCCGGTGCCATGCTGCGGGGCTGGAGTTGTGGGTAAGTGCGCTCCGGGCTGGCCCTTCCAGAGGGCAGGGGTCACAGCAGGCTCTGCGCCCCTGAGAGCCTCCTCTGCCCCCCACCCCCTGCGCGTCGTGAAGGGCCAGCGTGGCGCCCCCCAAACCTCCCCCTTGCAGGCCTGCGCCCATGGGCCTGCCACCCCCCCATTCGCCCCCTCAGTACGCCACTGTTCAGCGAGACTTTCCAAGGAGTTTTGCATAACTGTCCCTGCTGCTGCACTGGGGAAGAAGGCGGGGGTGGGGCTTTCAAAAGGAGGTTTCCAGAGTCGGGTGCCCCCTGAATTTGCCTTCCTCTTAACTTCGTAGACGGTTTCCATTTCTGAGCTTCTGGTGCCACCTATTTATGTCTCTGGGAACAGCACTTGGTAAAACTAATTCACATGGCTCCTAAACCTCTGCACGGACTTCTTTTAAGCACAGGATAAAATGCTCTGAGCTGTGCTAGTCCCCCCCGCTCAGGGCTGGGAACATCCCTGGAATTCTCACTGGTGCAGACACTTACATTAAACACATCTCTGTTGGACTGGCTCTAGCATCAGATTCTCTGGGAGCCTGTCCCTTGCACAGATTAGTGCTGTTGGGGTTTGTTCTCTAATGTGAGTCCAATCCCATCTTCATCCCAAGATACATCTGTAAAGCACAGAGTCTGGCAGGGGAGCCAGCTGGCTGGGTTAGCAGGATGTCGCTGGGTTAGCTGACCCAACGTCCCACACAATCTTTATTTTTATTTGGTTTGAATATTCGACTTTGCCAGCCATTGGGTAATGCTCCCCCTACCTGCCTGCTCCACGCCTTCATGGTGCATCTGGTGTGATCACACTCTGCTCTTGGTTGCTTGTTAGCTGCAATTTCAGTGAATTTGACCCCCAGAAACTAAGCCACTAAAGAGGAGGGGGTCGGTTGCCCATCTTGTTTCAAATGGCCTATTTCCTCCCTCAGCACAGCTGCCAGGGGTGTAAGGAGCCAGCAGCCTGGATCTGAGGGAGTCTCCCCCTCATTTGCTCAGATACAGAATCAGGCTGGGGGGACACAGTCTCTGACCCTGTATTACTTACCTCATTTTCAGTGGAAAAATCCAAACCACCTCTGGCTGCTCTGGCCTCCCCTGCTGGGTCCTGCTGCCCGAGGGCTGGATCAGATACCGAGGGAAATGCTATTATTTCTCAGAGACTGAAGGGAACTGGACTACAGCCAGAGCCAGTGCTCTTCACTCAGCGCCTCCCTGGCTGGGATCGACAGTGAGCAGGACAAGGTGAGTGAGTGGCAGATGCTTTATCCCAACAGACGGGGCTTGGCAGGGCTGGAATCAGGCTGGGCTCAGCCCCAGGGTCCCAGAAATTGCCCTGTTGCCTCTTATGCTGGGAAACCTGAGAGTGTTTCTGGCAGCCAAATCCCAGCCCTGGCTAGAGCTGGGCTCACAGTCAGGGGTCACGGGGATCCCTCACTCCCAGCCCACCCTCCTCTTCCCCAGAGCCCCAGGCGGGAGGATCCCTCTCTGTAGGGCTGGGCTGGCCCTGGCCACTGGACTGCCTGTCGAGAACCTGCCTCCCCAGCTCACCACAGGCACTGACTCCATGGGGGGCGGAGGGGCTCCGTGTCCCTGCCCGGGGAAGCACTAAGGCTCTTGGGCTCTGCGGAGAGTGCTCAGCCCTTCCTCAGAGCAGCCCCCGTCTGTTAGTCTGAGCGGGGGCGCCATGTGCAACATGCTGGGAAGGAGCCTGGCAGGTGCCAGCAACGCCAGAGTTGCCCAGACTGGAGAAGGGCAGGGGCAGGTCTGTCCATGTAAACACGGATGTGGGGATGGAGATGGAGGGGGGTGAAGATGGCCTCTGAGCAGCCCCCAGCTCCTGCACATGTCCGTAGGCTCCCAGCTGAGCAGGTCCCAGTCTGATGGGGCTTCCAGCAAACTGGGATTATCGGCCAGCGATTGGCTCACTGGCTGAGGCTGCTGTCGCAGGGCGGAGCTGTTCTCGAAGGGGCCGGTGGAGGGAAGAACTGTTGCTCTAGAAAATCTTGTCTCTGTGACCCCCAACTGGCTCATTAGCCTGACTGGTTCTCAGCCTCCCTGTGGCCCGGGCTGGGCTGGTGTTGTCGGACCTGGGGCTCTCAGCCGGCAAACCACGGGTGGCCCATCCAAACCTGAACTTCTGAGCAGTGGCCACACAGAGCAGGGCAGGTGAGCACCACAGCCAGGGGCCTACATATAATCTGGTTTGTCTGATTTTTCAGGGTTTCCTGCTGCGCTATAAGGGCTTCTTTGACCGTTGGATCGGCCTCCAGAGGGAGCTGGGCCAGCCCTGGAGATGGCCCAATGGCACCGAATTCAACCTCCAGTGAGCCCCATTCCCTCTAGTAACGTTGCCAGTGTTAGCTCACAGGTGTCACTGTGCTGCCAACGGAACAAGAATGTACCTAACCGTGGGGGGTGCCACGCAGTGTGTGTACGGGTGACCTGTGCAATCTCTCCCCTTTGTGGCTGAATGGTTCCTTCCCCGAATGGTTTACAATATAGCACAGTCCTGGACATGGGGAAGGCTGCTGCTCCGTTGGAGGGGACGTTAACCAGAACTCCTTCCCCAGTGGGCTGTGTCAGTGGAATTTAAAGCCCTTAACTCTTCTGAACTGCGTAGTATGGAGACTAACATCTGCTCTGCACTGTTGGTGTAACTTCCGGGTCTCTCCCTTGGAAGGTGCTAGAGAGAAATCTCATTTCACTACTAAGAATCTGTCCTGACGGCCCCTGGGGTCTGAAACAGGCTCACAACACTCTGACAGTCCCAGAGCTGCCTGGGGAGGATTCTATCAAACTCTTTTCTGTGGGGAGCTTTTGCTGTTTGCTGTCACATGAGAGAGGCCTGTAGAATCTCTCCCCTTTGGGCCAAAAGGGACTGGAGAGCAAGATGTGTCTAGGTGAGAGCATCAGGCAAAGATGAGTGGTGGGTAAGTCATGCCAAATATCCACCCAGCATAAAGAGATCACTGGAAGCCCCAGCTGTTGTTTTTCAGCCCCCAGCCCCTTTCCCCTCTCCCTGCCCTGCAGCACCTGCTATCTTCCTACACTCTTATTTTCCCTCTTTTGCCAGGGAGGAGTCTGAAATGAGGCAGATGTCCGTGCATGCAGCTCCTCCCTTTGCTGACCTGCCTGTGTGTGTAACTGATGGGAAATGCCCAGCACTCCCTGACTCTAGCCCCCGCTGTCTGTGTTGCAGGTTTTCGATAGGAGGAGGAGGCAACTGTGCATATCTGAGTGATGAGAACTGGGTCAGCAGCTCGAGGTGTGGCACAGAGAAACTCTGGATCTGCAGCAAACCTGATGCCCAAATAACAGGGGCAGGGAAAGGACATGACATGGAATCACAAGTTTGAGACTTGTTGGGACTCCGGAGTTCACAGGCCTTTCTCTCTCTGAGCGTCCCTCTGCAGTGCTTAGCTCCTGTTCAACTGCACACTCACAGAACACTCAGATTTGCTGTTCCCAAAGGAATCGTACACATGAACTTACAAGGTTCAACTCGGGATCACCCTCTGGTTAAAACACAGCACCTTGACAAACTTACCCTGGTTTGCTCTATAAATATATTATCAAGGAACAGAAATTCAAGTGAGAGAGACTGTGCCTCAAAGCTGTCCCCTGGAACCCCACATTCAGCCCTGTCCTATCATTGTTTTGTACAAAGTATGCCTTGAGGTTTCATTTTGAAAGTCTTGATCTCTTGAACATTAACGTCCTGTTGGATTGTATGTGCAATCTTCGTATGTGAAGTGATGAAGTGGTGCTGTGCATGTTACTAAAATATGTTGTGAGGTGGGAAACCCCCAAAGCCAGCCTGTCACGTGTAACAATGGAGTGGCCTTAATGGCTCACTGACACCCAACAAGGAGAGAATCCACTATCTCAAACTGCTTATGTGCTTTCTCTGTGAAGTCTTCATGGTAGTCAATGGACACTGCCTAACCAATGGGGGTGGATGCCCACAGTCACAGCTTGTTGGAAAGATCTATGCTGAAGAAGCTATAAAAGAAGGGAAGTGACATCATCACTTGGCTTCACTCCCACCACAACTCAACACCTGGAAACACCTCTGGAGGACAAAGACTTTTGAACTGGGGAAGGGGTCCTGGGCTGGAGAAGTGCTTCAGCTTCTGTGTTAAGAATCTGTAACCTGCCAGTACCACTTATAATTTATCTTTCTGTAGTTAATAAACATGTTTTAATATTTCACCTAAAACTGTGTTTTGAGTGAAGTGACTCGGAAATCTGCTCAGGTTACAAAGGCTGCTGCATGTCGACTTGCCTTTGAAGTGGTGAACTGAATATTGAACTTTACACTGGCCAGGCTTCTGATCAGCTCAAGATGGTACCGTTCTGGAGTGCAGGGCTGAAGAGTTGGAGGGGAAGTGGCTGTTGCCTCTATTGTTGGTTCATGAACAGCTGGGGAAAGCATTCATGTAACTCAGTTGGGTGTGTCCCTGCATGTGTAAGTGCATTACTGCTAGAGGTTTGTTGCTTGCTATCAGCATCACAGTGAGAGAACAACCCACATGCTTTTTAGAGCCTAAACTTAACCCACAAGGCATTCTCCTGTCTCCTACAGACTAGCTTACCCCTAGTCCTTTTCCCAGCATTTTCAGCCAGGTTGGCTGAGATCCCTCCCTTCCTAACATCAAGCCCACTGGCACCTTGTCCTCACAGATTGAAGGATGCCAGGGGGTGTCTCTGCACTCCCCAATGTCCCAGACTAAACCTTTGACCTTCGCCTTAAAACAGCATCACCCTTCCCCGGCTGTTTACCTCTTCCTGTTAGTTTCCTTCTGAAGTCTCCATCTGCTCTTTGTTAGGATTTGACTCAGGTTGCTAATAGACTCCTCTTGTAACACACACAAGGGTCCACCATGAAGAGAAATGTCTCCCGCCTCCTATCTGGATCAGTTTGTCTTCAGGTAGGCTACCTTCGAATGACCTGCCTTTAACAACAGGACCTAGAGAACATACTTTCCAGCATCCATGTACAACTTCTCACGTGTTCTCCATACATGCATCCCACCGTGGCTATGATGACCAGTATGATGCAGTATTCATAGGGGCCGACCTAGACATGCTACAGGCCAAAGCCTTCATACCTCGAGACAAGTTTCTATCCCTGGTATTGTTCATAGATAGAGCTTAATGCAGCTCTCAGGTGCCAGCAAGAATCTGCT
>NW_027132661.1:0-45964 GCF_026122565.2 Emydura macquarii macquarii | reverse complement strand
GAATAGCAAATCTGAATGTTCTGTGAGAGTGCAGTGTAACAGGAGCTAAGCACTGCAGAGGGACCCTCAGAGAGAAAGGCCTGTGGACTCTGCAGACCCAGAGTCTCTCTGTCCCACACCTCGAGCTGCTGACCCAGTTCTCATCACTCAGATATGCACAGTCACCTCCTCCTCTTATCAGAAATCTGCAACACAGACAACGGGGGCTGGAGTCAGGGAGTGCTGGGCATTTCCCATCACTTACACACACAGGCAGGTCAGGAAAGGGAGGAGCTGCAAGCATGGACATCTGCCCCATTTCAGACTCCTCCCTGGCAGAAGGGGGGAAATAGCAAGTACTGCAGGGCAAGGAGAGGAGAAAGGGGCTGGGGGCTGAAAAATGACAGCTGGGGCTTCCAGTGATCTCTTTATGCTGGGTAGATATTTGACACAACTTGCTCGCCCCTCAACTTTTCCTGAGGCTCTCACCTAGACCCAGATTTCTCTCCAGTCCCATTTGGCCCAAAGGGGAGAGATTCCACAGGCCTCTCTCACATGGCAGCAAACAGCAGCAGCTTCCCATGGAAAAGAGTTTGATACAATCCTCCACGGGCAGCTCCGGTACTCTCAGAGTGTTGCAAGCCTGTTTCAAACCCTACAGGCCATCAGGACAGACTCTTACTAGTGAAATGAGACTTCTTTCTAGCACCGTACAAGGGAGAAACCTCAAGTTACACCAACTGTGCAGAGCAGACGTTAGTCTCCATACTACACAGCTCAGAAGAGTTAAGGTGTTCAACTTCCACTGGGACATCCCACTGGGGGGAAGGTAGCTCTTGTGAACATCCAGTCCAATGGAGCAGCAGCCTTCCCAGTGCCCAGGGCTGCGCTGTATTGTACAGCCCGTGGGGCAGGGACCATTCAGCCCCAAAGGGCAGAGATTCCACAGGTCACTCATATACAATCTGTGTGGCACCCTCTCTGAAACTTGTTCTGTGTTTGTACACTGTCTAGCACAATGGGGCCCTGGTCTAGGGCTCCTAAGTGCTTCAATAATACAAATAATAATGACAACACTGCACTGGGACCTCAAATGCTGGTGGAATATTGGTTTTAATCTATGAAAACCAAATACCAATAAGAAAACACACACAGAAACACCCCCAACCCCTTCAAACTTGGTTAGATAAATTCTTGTTCCACTGGCAGCACAGCGACACCTGTGAGCTAACACTGACAACGTTACTACAGGGAAAGGGACTCACTGGAGGTTGAATTCGGTGCCATTGGGCCATCTCCAGGGTTGGCCCGGCTCCCTCTGGAGGCCGATCCAACGGTCCAAGAAGCCCTTATAGCGCAGCAGGAAATCCTGCAAAATAAGACAAACCAAATTATATTTAGGCCCCTGGCTGTGGTGCTCGCCTGCCCTGTGGCTCTGTGTGGCCACTGCTCAGAAGTTCAGGTTTGGATGGGCCACCCGTAGTTTGCCAGCTGAGAGCCCCAGGTCCGACAACGCCAGCCCAACCTGGGCCACAAGGAGCTGAAAACAAGTCACAGTCTAAACAAACTAGCTGTGAGTCACAAGACAGGATTCTGCTAGAGCAACAGTTCTTCCCTCCACCGGCCCCTTCTAGGTTTGGAAGGGGTCAGAGCTGGCCAGCGAAGGGCCATCAGGACAGTAGCTGGCAGCTCCGCTCTGTGACAGCAGCCTCAGCCAGTGAGCCAATCGCTGACCGAGAATCCCAGTTTGCTGGAAGCCCCATCAGACTGGGATCTGCTCAGCTGGGAGCCTGGGGACACGTGCAGGAGCTGGGGGCTGCTCAGTGGCCATCTTCATCCCCCTCTATCTCCATCCCCACATCCATGTTTACATGGACAGACCTGCCCCTGCCCTTCTCCAGTCTGGGCAACTCTGGCGTTGCTGGCACCTGCCAGGCTCCTTCCCAGCACTTTGCACATAACGTCCCCCGCTCAGCCAAACAGGCAGGATCTGCTCTGAGGAAGGGCCGAGCTCACTCCCAGCAGAGCCCAGGAGCCTTAGTGCTTCCCCGGACAGGGACACAGAGCGCCCCCATGGAGTCACTGCCTGTGGTGAGTTGGAGAGGCAGGTTCTCGACAGGCAGCCAGTGGCCAGGGCCAGCCCAGCCCTACAGAGAGGGATCCTCCCACCTGGGGCTCTGGGGAAGAGGAGGGTGGGCTGAGCGTGAGGCATCCCTGTGACCCCTGACTGTGAGCCCAGCTCTAGCCAGGGCTGGGATTCGGCTGCCAGAAACACTCTCAGGTTTCCCAGCATAAGAAGAACAGGGCAATTTCTGGGATACGGGGCTGAGTCCAACCTGATTCCAGTCCTGCCAAGCCCCATCTGTTGGGATAAAGCATCTGCCGCTCGCTCACCTTTTCCTGCTCACTGTTGATCCCAGCCAAGGAGGCATTGAGAGAAGAGCACTGGCTCTGGCTGTAGGTCCAGTTCCCTTCAGTCTCTGAGAAATAATAGCATTTCCCTCGGTATCCGATCCAGCCCTCCGGGCAGCAGGGCCCAGCAAGGGAGGCCGGAGCAGCAGAGGTGGTTTGGATTTTTCCACTGAAAATGAGGTAAGTAATACAGGGTCAGAGACTGTGTCCCCCAGCCTGATTCTGTATCTGAGCGAATGAGGGGAGAGAATCCCTCAGATCCAGGCTGCTGGCTCCTTACACCCCTGGCAGCTGTGCTGAGTGAGGAAATAGGCCATTTGAAACAAGATGGGCAACTGACCCCCTCCTCATTAGTGGCTTAGTTTTGGGGGTCCAATTCACTGAAATCGCAGCTAACAAGCAACCAAGAGCAGAGTGTGATAAACCCAGATGCACCATGAAGGCGTGGAGCAGGCAGGTAGGGGGAACATTACCTAATGGCTGGCACAGACGAATATTCAAACCAAATAAAAATAAAGATTGTGTGGGATGCTAGTCGACTAACCCAGGGACATCCTGCTAACCCAGCCAGCTGGCTCCCCAGCCAGGCTCTGTGCTTTAGAGCTGTATCTTGGGATGAAGATGGGATTGGACTCACATTAGAGAACAAACCCCAACAGCACTAATCTGTGCAAGGGACAGGCTCCCAGAGAATCTGATGCTAGAGCCAGCCCAGCAGAGATTTGTTTAATGTAAGTGTCTGCACCAGTGAGAATTCAAGGGATGTTCCCAGCCCTGGGTGGTGGGAGGTGACTAACACAGCTCAGAGAATGTTATCCTGTGCTTAAAAGAAGCCTGTGCAGAGGTTTAGGAGCCATGTGAATTAGTTTTACAAAGTGCTGTTCCCACAGACATGAATAGCCACTAGGTGGCACCAGACGCTCAGAAATGGGAACCGTCTGTGTGGTTAAGAGGTGAGTTAAAAAGGTTCAGTGCCAAAGTCACCCTTTAAAGAGACGGTTCAGCTGGGACCTGCCCCAACAGCCTTCAGCAAATGAATCTGTCCCAATTCACAGGGAAATTCAGTGAGCACCCGACTCCGGCAACGTCCTTTTGAAAACCCCAGCCCCACTTTCTCTTCCCAGTGTAGTAGCAGGGACAGAGTTATGCAAAACTCTTTGGAAAGCCTCCCTGAAATTTAACCCTTTCAGGGGAGCAGCAGCAGTCGGGTCTAGCACCAAGGACACATCGGAAGGGCCAGTGCAGTAGGTTAATGCTCAGAGGCAGAGTTATTATGTCTAACAGCTAAGTCAGGACAGTCATTTTAGATCCACTGGATTCACTGGTTAGTCACTTCCCTGCCACACCAGAAACAGGGGAGCAGAAACTGGGTGGGCCAGGCTCCTTACCTGCTAGAAATGCTGCTAGGGTAGCGATGATGATCAGAACTGGGACTGTAACTGGCACTAGGACTTGCCAGGAAGCACATTTCCTGAGCTTGACGTTAGACCCAGAGCCTGAAAGAGACAAAGCCTGAGAGCTTCTGGAGAGCAGACACATTAACAGGATCAGTGTCTGAGTGTCGGTCTAGCAAGTCTCTATTGTGACTCCCAGGGTACTTCCCTCCCCGCTCTGTGTACAGACAGTAACTACACCCCCCTAGTCCGAGGGCTAAACACAATAATAAACTCGCCCAGTCCCAAATCACCCCCACACTCACCCAACCAGCACATAGTTAAATGGCTCCTAGGACTAGAAGATACCACTGGACTGTTGAATTTCTCCCACTGCTCCTGCATAGACTCTCAGATCTGCTACCCAGACTGACTCTCGGCTTACAGATGAGCAGAGGAGAGAAGGGCTGGGAATGTGTCACGCACTCACCTTTTTTCTGTTCCCAACAAAGAAAAAGCGGACACAAAAATAAGAAACTCAGGACTCGTCTACACTTAAAATTCTGCAGCTGCACTGCTGTAGCATTTCAGTAATAACACTACCCACGCCAAAGGGAGGGCTTCTGTCTGAGTAGCTATTCCACCTCTGTGAGAGATGATAGTGAGCTTGATAGGAGAATTCTCCTGTCGTTCTAGTGCTCTCTACCCAGGGATTTAGGTCGGTTTAAAATGAATCATTCAAGGCTGTGGATTTTTCACACCCTTGAAAAGTAGTCTGTTATATCCACCTAATTTCCTTGTGCCTGCCAACTCCAGCTGCACTCATCCCCCTGGATTAAGTCAGGCAGTCAGAGACCACTCAGACGTTGGGCCACTCAACCCCTGCCTCTCCCTTTAGCTCATGCAAAATCCATCTGGTGTCAGAGCCGTCTGAAGACATCCCCAGAACAGACTGCAGCCTCTGACCGTCCGAGAAACAAGGGGTTCGGTTTTTCTATTTGCAGCTACAATACAGCCAGGTTCACAGCATTTAACAGAAGAATCACTGGGAGATGCTGGGGGAGCCATCCTGGGACAGACCCACTGAGTTTTCTAAGCCTCCTTCTCTAGATGTAAGTGCAGTTACATGAGGGCAGAGTAGCAAAGGCATCAGATGTACAACAGGATCTCCTTCCTGTCCCACATACAGGAGCCTCTGTGCTGAGAGTCGGAAGCAAGCCCCAGGTCCCCCAGACTAAGGACTGACCTCTCTGGGCCCTGCCCCAGGGTTCACACAAAGGTCCGATCTCTCAGACTCCCTGCAACCCTTGACTTTCCTTGGCTGAAGAAAGTTTCCTTTGAAAACTTGATTATCAGGACAGTTTTAAGTCTAACAACAGAGAGGGGATTTTCCATCAGTGACAGTGACACACCGACAGAGGGGTACTCAGGGGAATGACTCCTGGCCGACCCCATGGGAGATGAAGCTTCCAGCTCCAGCATGTGTGAGATTTGGAGATCTCAACATCCCCATCCCCCTCTTCCTGCACAGCAGCTTTAGGAAGAGCTCAGGGCCACTTCTCGCAGGCACAGCAACTGCACCAGCAAAAATGCAGGAGCAGATGGTGTTACCTGCCACCCCCAAACTTGGATTCATTTTCATGCACACGCAGGGTCTTGCCTCCATGCAATGGTTTGGATGTGCACCTCTCACTTTTCACAGAGAGGGAACACAAAAATGAAGCAGACCAGAGGGAGACGGGGACCAGGATTTCAGAGGGGTAGCAACCTCTGCCCACTGCAAGACCTTTGGCCAAATGCAGGCACACAAAGTGTAAGCAGCAGGGACAAGCTGGGTACCTGTTCCATAGGAGCTCACTGGCACACTCAGTTTCCTGCTGCACCCACACGTGTTAGTTTGAACAGGTTCAGGCACCGTTGAAAGTGTGTCCCCTTCTGGACATGCCTCAGTGACTCTGCCCAGCCTCTTCACATCATCTAGCTCCCCTCTTTTCTCAATAGGTTCACACGGGTTAAGGGCCTCCTTTAGCTGCTGTTCCCCATCAGTGGGACACCCTCCTTCTTCCATCTCTCCTCTCACACCGCAAGCCTGCTGGGCTCCAATCAGCTCCTTCTTAGGGGCTATGACATCTGATTCAGGGCTTGTCTATATTCAGACGTGCACTATTTTAGTTTACTGTCTGAAGTTAACCCAGGTGCAAGTGTGTGCACGTGGACACTGATTATGGTTTGAACCAGGCTGATTTGATTTAGCTTAAGTCCTTTAGGAAGAGTTTGAAGCTAAACCTAAATAAGACTGTACACATATACGCTTGCACCAGTTTAACTCCAGCTGGCAGGTGCAGATGTATGTGTAGATGAGTTCTCAGAGGCTGCAAGGTCGGTTCCAAGCAGAGGCAGATGTCCCAGCCCCAACTCCAATCTCTCTGGTTAAGCCAGACTCCAAGCTGTAAGACAGTGTAAGAGGCGGTATCATTCGTTTGTGATTCCTTCTTGCTGTGAGTGGTTCTGCTCTTTCAAGGACCCCCAGGACCATTAGCAAGTGCAACAAAAATGGAATGCATTTTCCCGCATCCCCGTGCCAGATTTCCTGAAGAGCCATTCCCCCACCCTCCCCAGCCATTATCAGTGGGTGCCATAATAATTAAATCTCTCCCTTCTCACCAGCCCAGAGCACGGGTGAGATGGGGCAACACAGAGATTTGTTCCCCCACCAGCTACAGGAAACCACCTCTGGGTATGAGTGAGGGGAGGGAGCAGCCCCACTTATTGACAGCCAGGTGCCTACAATTGTTCTGTTCACTTTCAGAGTGTGACAGAGTCCCCAGGGACTGGGCTCCGGAACTACTCGTGGTGCAGCCAGTCAGGACTCTGGTGCTTCGGAGTCTGCCCCCTCGGGTCTCCACACACCAGTGCAGCCACCTCCTGACTCTGGCCTCTGAGGGTTCAGTACTCCTGCTCCGTCTGAACTCCCCCTGTGGGTCCTCCTGGATGGGACCTTGGGGAGCTTTTCCACACCCCAAAGGGCCATGCTTCCCCACCTTGCAGTCAGAAGCGATTCACAGCCAGCATGGAAGTCAGAAGAGTTTATTAGTTCTCAGAATCACAGTGTAAACAGACTTTGGTAGCAGATAAATTGGAAGTTCAAGCAGCGACCAACTGTGGAGTCTTGGAGCCGTGCTCTCGGGTCCCTACCCCATCGACCCCTCGTGGGCAACTCCCTTCCTCCCAGCCCCCAGACATACCTCCCCTGCTCTGGCCCCTCCCCTGTCCTCTGTCTCTTTCCCAGGCAAGATATTATAACCTGTTCTAGCTGGTTTCACCCAGGAGGGCAGAGGGCTCTCTCCTGGTCTGGGTACCTGTGGCTGGGGTGGCCCATGCACCCTCTAGTGATCTCTGCAATGATCACACACCCTGGTCCCATCACCGAAATACATGAGTAACATACGGGGAAAACACATGAACAACATATGGGTGGAAACTGAGGCACACACACAGCACTCAGAGAAAACATTAGGGCATCTCCACTTCGTCACATTGAGCAATTAAGCAAATGCAACAACGAAAATACCTTTCATCCCCCTCCACCAGTCCACCAAACTCTCCCACTCCTAGTCATCAGTGGGAGCCATAGTTAAATCCCCTCCCCCAGCCCAAAGAGCTATAAAAAGAGCTACACACAGGAATTTGGTCTCTCATCACTGATGTGAAACCCCCTATATTGGTGGATTTTAGGAAGGAAGAATCCTTCCCTGACAGACAGGTGTGTGTGCGCGTGAGGAGGGAAGAGCACCTGCTTTGCTACTCCCACAGGCCAAGTGAAGAGGGTGATGGGGAAGGAGCCACCCACATGTACATCCTGGCCAGTCTGCAATCTCCTCTACACAGACAGAGATGCAGCTCCTCACTGAACACAGGGTAGAAACCAGGGGGAGTGGGGAGGATAAAGAAAAAAAGATGACTTTAAATGGGTTTTTTAAATTTTTTTATTTAAATTAAAATTTTTGTTCTTTCTAAAAATAAGCCTGTTTAAAATGAAGTCTGAATTTGATATATTAAGACCTAAGTTTGTTATAATCTCTTTAATGAGTTAAATAAAAACTCAGTATGCTGAATCCATGAGCCCCTATCAAAATCTTTGAGTTAATGGGGTTCTTCTACAGAACGATTAATAAATCAGAGGAAAATATTCTAATTTTTTATGCAAGATTTATACAAAAAGCACAATAGGCCATGTACTGTATATAGGGCTTGATCCCCTGAGGGACACAGGGGTTATGCTACTGGGTGCAAGATTGTTAATAAAAAGAAATTTCATGTGCTGTTTTGTGTTTAATTAAATTCTAGTTACCATCCCACTGCACCTTGATACAGGTCACCAGCAAAAGTTAATTATCTAGTAAATAAGCAACATCTCGTCATTTTCTAACAGACTAAATTCTAACAGGTCCTATGAATAAGAATCTGTAAATATCAACCTTTGTAATTGTGTCAATAGATGTCTCTAGTCACAGTGTAACATTACCCTCCTAGGCAGCAAGATGATGTACCAGATTTAGTGTGAAGGGTCTATTTAGTCGCACCTTGACCTGTATCAATGGTTACCAGTGAGAAACCCCTTCTCTTCAGCAAATAACTGAAGTACAAATGGAAAAGCTGATTGACATCAATGAAAAGAGAGAGACTTCCCACTTGGTGATTTAACCCCACGCACCCTGGCACAAGCCTCTGCCCACCACAGCCCAGTGCAACTCTCAGCCTCAGCTGCTCTGCGGGCAGTAACGGGGGGCAGTGAAAAGGACAGTCTGCCCTGCCCGTGCCTGGGGGGGCTATGAAGAGGGAGGCCGCACAGGGGGCAGCAACCAGCAAGAGGAGCTCTGCCCCAGAGATGGGGGATTTGGGGGCGCTGCCGTGGAGCAGACCAGGAGCCCCACAGGAGCTCTGCCCTGGCACGACTGGGGGGCGGGGACACACAGACAGGGGAAGCCACAGCGGGTCAGGCTCCCCTGCCACTACGGAGCTCCCCAGCCGCGCGCTCCGCTCACTCTCCGAAGGGCGCCGGGCTCAGTCAGTGACGGGGAGCGGCGCAGCCTCGCACCCCAGCCAGGGCTGCCCGCACTGAGCCCGCCAGACCCAGCCGCATCCCCGCCGCCGCCCGCTCGGGAACCGGCCACAGCCTCTCCTCTTACCTCTGACCCCCAGGAAACCAGCGCCGCCGCCTGGGGCCGGTCCATCGGCCATTGCGGAACCCAACGGAGAGAGGAGAGCGCGGGCAGCCCCGGCCCTTCATAGCCTCTCCGTGCAGCGGGCGGGGGATGCCCCCGGCCGCGCTCACTTCTCAGAAGCCCCGCATCAGCCTCGTTCCCGCTACTCATGCAGTCTTGCTCCCCCGCCCCCCGCCGCTGGGGTGAGGGGCGCCGCTTCCCTACTCCCCCCCAGCATTGTCCCCTGCCTCAGTTGCTGAGGGGTCGGGGTCTGACCCTGCCGCTCCCACCGCACTTGGTCTAGTCAGGCAATGGGGCAGCCTGGCCCAGGGGATAATGAGGAGAGGAGGGGAGGGGGCAAGGGTCTGAACTGGGATGGGGAGGAGGCAGCGCTGAGGATATTTCAGCCCAGAAGGGACAGCAGCTCACCTGCCTGTGGACAAGCGGCCTCCCCACATAACTGCACAGGCCGGAGCCAGGTCAGCCTAAACATTAAACATCGACTAGGCCTTGGGCAGGGAGCGGGCACTGACTGAGCTAGTCATGTAGGAGCCTGGGCACTCAGAATGGGAGGATCTAAGCCCCGACCTCAAGTCAGGCCCCTCAATAACTTGTAAGGATCTGCCCTCTTGCATGGAAACTGACCTGCCTGGTCTTCCCAGGGGTTGCGCCATGCCTTAGCTAACTCAAGTCAGCAGTACATCTTGCCTTCTGGTGAAGACAAGCCCCTAAGCAGTGCTATACCACAAACAGCTTATTGAGCCAACAAGTGGTTGGGTTGTTTCTAAAAATTAAATTCATTTTCTGAGAATTAAGGTTGATACAAGGCACGTTTCAAACCCGCTTGAGAGCTTGTGCACACTGGAGTTTGCACCACTTTAAAAATCTATTTTAAATAAATCTAGTTGCTGTAGTTTAGACCAGCCCTCAGTATGGCCCAGCTCCTCAAACATCACCCAGTGGTTTCAATGGGAGTTATGCACTTTGAAGATCTGTGCTCATATTCTCAGCACATGATAGCTCTTACATTGTTCACAGGAGTTTCTCTCTTCCAGAAATCTGAGCAGGGGAAGCTCAATGGGTAAAATGATCAGAGCTCTATTGAATAATAGAGCTTTGAATTTGTATCAGGTGAGAATCTGTCCCTCCATCTTTAATAGTCATCCTGAATTCCAGGGTAATTGAAATTTGGGAAGGATTTCCCTCTCTCTAAACCTCATCTCCTACTTTAGCTTCTGTGGAAAAAGGATTGATGTTCATCAAAAAACTTTTAAAATGACAATTAAGTTTGCTCATAAATGCACATGTATACACACACCTCTACTTTTTCAGACTACGATTAAAAGTTAAGGCCAAGATTTTAAAAAATGGCTAGTGAATTTGGATGCTAAAGTAGCACCCATCCTCTGAAAAATCAAGCTCATCGCGACGTGAAAAGTCAGGCTTCTTTTAAATGTCTCAGTTCAGACTCAAGCCACTTTTGAAAAATCTTGGGCAACATGATACAAAGATCTATTCAACAGCGAAAGATTGCAATGTGCAGGAGCTAGCACAGTAAGATTCCTCTCTCAGTCACAACCTCTGGGAGCTAACAATTTCAATCATTATGATTTCAATTCAATTGCGTATGGCTACCTATGTGTTTTTCAAAATAGCTTTGCACTCAACAGCTTTAGGTTCTCTGGTACCTACACAGCGCCCTGATCTTGCAGACTATTTTAATCAAATGAGTGGTCCCATTAAGTTTAATCATGCCCATAAAGTTACACACATGCCTAAATCTGACCCACTTAAATACCTATACAACTTTAACACAGTCACAGCAAAGGGGGAAGCTGCTCTACAGATAACTCTGGCCAATAAAAGACATATGAAGGAATGCAACAGGGAAACCCTTCCACTCCAGCACACCCCCAAACCCACTCCCACAACGAATGAATGACCACATGCACACATAGCAGAATAGTACAATGAGTATAGGAAAGGGAAATATTTCTTTACAGAGAGAATGAATGGAGAAAAATGGGGTGGGAGGGGAGGAAGAGGAGGAAGCAGTAAAACAAGGTTACATCCAATATGAGGCCCCCCACAGGCCCATTTGTACTCTGCCAATATGACAGGATAAATACCAACTCCTGCTTCCAGACTTGGAGTTTAGGAATCATGGGTAGAGTTGCAGTCCGGCAGTGACCCTTGGGTGCTCCTGGTCATTTTCACTGCCAGTGAACTTTCCCCAACAAACCCCTCCAGTGCCCTCTTCTGCCACTTTCTGCAAACCCACATAGCGAGACAACATCTCCACTTAGCTAGCTACAGCCTCCCTCCTTATTGCCAATGCAAGGTCACAAACCCCGGTACTCACCACCCCACACAGCTCTGGATAATGGGGATACTGGCTCCAGCTCCCATTTTATAGCAGCAGTTTTTGGTTTTAGTCATTTTGTTTATAAATCTTGTTATTTGCCCTCCATTTTGTGTCCCCTTCTTCCTCATAATTTGGCACCCTTTCTGAGCAGAGATGGGAAGTTAGGATATGAAAAGGTCACATGATATAGATCTGCCCAGCAACAACTGGGGTATTTAAGGGCTGAGCTGCCCGCACTCGCATGCTACCTACCCTAGTGGTAATCATACCTGCTGGTGCTGTTCTTGTCATCTCACCCTGCTTACTAGAAGAGAAGAACCTACCTGTTGTGTTCCTGGTGTCTGTTGCAACACAGTACCTGATATGTCCACTTCTCGCCCCCACCTAACCACCTGGTGCATCAGCAAAACCTCAACCTGACCTTTTTAGGCCATTTCCTCGCCCCTCCTGAAACTGACCTTATTAGGCCATTTCCTCGCCCCTCCTGAAACTGACCAGGTGACCGAGAGCAGCTGCCTCATCACCCAGCCAAAGGTTTGTCCTGGTTCAAATATCTCCCCTCCAATCCCGAGAAACCTTGGCTACCTGAAGCCCCTAGTATAAAACCGGGGCACGCCCCAGGCTCTGGTTGAGAGAGCTCACTGTCTGCCAGACTGATCATCTGGCCTGTCACTATCTCTCCCACTCCCGCCTGACTCCAGCACACAAGCCGTCTTTCTGTGTTTCTGCTGTTCAGCAAGCTTCTGGGTGTCATGTTGCAGCTCTTTCTGATGCTGGTAAGACGTTAACTCTTTCTCTCCTCTCTCCCTTTTAGCTTTCGTTTAAAACTTGCTCTAGAAGTAATAGCCGTACCCCCCCCTCCATCCGTATAAGTAAAAGGTAATCTAGTTTTTATTTTCCTGTTGTTTAAATAAACCCTTAATTTCCAACCGACTCATTATTGTCTCTCGGGGATCATTAACCTGTCGGGTCATGGCGTCACGAACAGGATTCCCTGAAAGACAGAGTGGGGGCATTGGAAAAGAAGAAATGTCCCTATGCTAGAAATATGAAAGAAAGAAAAAAAAAATAGACAGGCTTTTGGCCATGCTATGTGGCATCATTGGCTGGCATTCAGTAAAAAATTGCTGCCAAAAGAAACTCTGATCCACTTTATTCAAGGGTCAGAGATCAGAACGGTTTGGGTCTAACATCTGTAAGATCCCTGTAAATGTTTGTCTCTGTCTCTGTCTGTGTATGCTTGTCAGCATGTGTGCGTGTGAATGAAGATACCTGTGTCTCTGTAATTATTGTGTTAAGACTGTTTTCTTAAGTGTTACATTGGTAATACTGTTTCCTTAAGTAAAAAACTATATTAAGGTTGGTACAGTGTTAATAATTTTCCCATAAATACTATTTATTAAGTTTCTGTATTCCCAATGGAGGTGGCTTGTTGCCTCATCCCCTAGAAAAAGATCTTGTGATATTTGCTATTTGGGTAACCTTAGAAATTCAAGGGGAGAACAGTAAGCATGCCATTGTTGTTGTGAATAAGGAAATATAATTTGTGTACAGAAATGTAAATCTAAGCAAGAATTTTCCCCAGCCAAAAGCACATTAGAAATCCACTTAAGAAAAGTGTTTTTTTTTAATCTTTCAGGACTATAAAGAAAAAACTGGTACCAGTGAAACACCTAAAGGACAAAACCATGGAGCTATTGTTGCAACAAGTTTTGTGTTTTATGTTTTGTCTTGTTTACTAACATTGTTGTGTTGTGTTTTGTATTTTGTTACTGTTATTGTGTTTAGTATTGTAGGTACTGCATTAAGCAAAAAGGAACCAGGAAGTACTGTAAATCAATGAATTTGGTAAAAGGAATCCTAAAATTAGATGCTTTTGTAGTATTGTACCAATTAAAGAATGTGATTTTAAATTTCTAGTTCCTAAATTCACCAGCAGCCTTTTTACCAAATTCTGATCAGGGCAGCACCAAGCTCCACACTTCCTAATTGCAAAAGGAACTGTTGGGTTTAAGTTGTGCAAAAGATCTGCAAGCAGTTTTTGCTGCAGTTTTGTGTCATCTCTAATAATCTACTAAAGATGATGTATTTCTTGTATTTTCCTGTAAAACCTGTACTGCTTGAAACGAATTTAACTGTTCCACTGTATATCACAAGTCCAAGGGTACAGTATGAGTTAAGCCCCGTTAAAGGGGAAGAAATCCCAAATTCTGTAAGTGTTACAGGCAGCAGTTTATCTGCTGTGGGGGAGGTGACCCCCTGTGTACTGTCTGTGAAGCAGGCAGAAAGCACAGCTCATGCTGGTGGAGGATTTATCAGTTAATATATCAGAAGTGGTTGTGGATTCAACTAAGACACAAACCAAAAAAAAAAAAAGTTCCTAAGCCTGTGTCTGTTGGGGGCGATAACTTGCCCGTGGGGAAAGCCACCTCAATCCCCAAAAGTTAGTTTGTGAACAGCCATGTGGGCTGGGATGAAAGGAAAATTTAAAATTATTGGAAATTTAAAAGAAGCAGTTTTTCTGCAGAGGGAAAGTTTAGCTCCAATCATCCCTCTAAGAGCAGACAGGGTGTGCCTCTCACCTTATGCAAAGTGAGGAAACACCAGTGGTGTCAAATTTGGTCCTGGATTTAACTGAAACCCAGAAAGAGTCTATTGGGGCTCAGGGAAATGTTTCTTTGGAGCAGCCTCTAGCTGAAAAGAACAGGGGTAGAATTTCTGTGAAAAATGGTTTGTTGCCTAAAACTGCTCCTAAAAGAATAAAACCCCCCTGATAAGCCCTTACAAGCAGTCTTCTGCAATTGAAGGGTGTAAAAGTGAATTAAGTCAGCTCAGGATGAGTCACCGCCTGTAGCAAGGGACAGATTAGATGTGAAGAAAAGTGGTTTAGTTTTTAACTACCAAAGTTTTTCAAATGTAAATGAATGCACTAACTTTGTTTTAGAAAGGTTCAGTTTGGATACCTTAAAAAGGTTTCAGATGGGATAAAAATATATTAAGAGCTTGAACGGCCCTGTAACCAAATGGCTGTGGTTAATCATTATGGTGGACCTCCCTTTAAAACCTAGCCCAAACTTGAAAGGGATAGCAGTTAAACTTATGCAAATTACCTGCCTTACAGGGCGGGGAAAGATCCACCCATGGCGGTAAGCAAGGAAAATTCCCCTTGGGTGTGGCCAGCTGAGAATGGGTTGGGCATGTCTGTAATGGCTCTGTATTGGAGCCACAAGTGAAATGAGTCTGTTAGGGCTCAACAACAACAAAGAAAAAAAGGGGGTTTCTTTGGAGGGGGAAAAATGTGTGGGTTCTTAAGCCTAATGCCACTACCTCCCGTAACCCTATTCCCAAAAAAAGTGTACACTCCAGAACGTACCCCAACTCTTATCTGGTTCAGCTGGGTAATACCCCTGCTACCCTACTGGCACACCATAACTGGCTCAATGTTAGTTCATAATCCACGCTCCACACGGGGGCATCCGAACCGTGTATGTTTATTTTGTTTTACAGACAATCGTTCCAGTTGCGCGGCTAGTTCAAGTCCCCCGCCAAAACCCCCTCCAAGCCTGGAAGGAAGCCTTTGTGTGGGAAGAGGTCCTCGCTAAAAATCTTACCCAAGTGCCCCCAAAATATGTGTTGTCTGTTCGGCCCCCATGGCACTGCGTGGCAGTGTCCCCTTTCAATGAAAGCTTTACCCCTTAATCTCTCGACCACTTTGTCAAGCAATCTATTCACCACCAGCCCTGTTGCCCAAAGTTTGCCTGTATCTCTGTTGTCACTAACCGCATGTCCCCCACGCCTCCTGCGTCGCCTTTCTGGGCGAATCTCCGCCCACCTCAGTGGGATTCTATCCCACTTGCACCGCTTTGTTCATTGGACCAAGCCCGCTCTCCCGTTCCACTGCCTCATACAATCAATTGTATGCTAATTTCCTTGGTAGTACCCTCCCTCATCTTCTCCGTCACCCTTCCAGTGTCTGTGCCATGGGGCAGTTACAAATCACAGGAGGGGGCCTCTATCATCACCCTCCCCGCCTGTTTGGCCCCTTCACTAAGTGTGACACTCACACCCAGGAGCAATCAGGGTGGACCCGGTTTTCATCTGCTGTTGATTCCCTTTTCTGGGGGTATGTTCAGTTCAACTCCCTCAGCTATGCTCTTACCCTGGAACAAATTAACGCTCTTTCCTCATCTTTGGAACGTCTCACTAACCTCACAGCTCAAGGTTTTTCTCAAACTCAAACCTCCCTCACCATTCTTGGAGACTACGCTGAACAAAATCGCCTATGTTACAAACTCTATTGCAAAAGGACTTTTGCCTAGCCTTGGAAGATTTAGATCCTCGTTTTGCTAGCCGATGCTGTCTGCGCCTCAAGCCCGGGTGGAACAACCTGACCCATGTCATCAGTGACCTCACAGTCTTTGTCCACGCAGGTCCGGGAAGATCGCAAACGCTGGGACTGGTGGCAAACCAGCCTCACCTCATTGGGACTTGGGTCGTGGGCTACCTCACTCAAGCATTGGTTAATCCTTGCATTGTTTGTTACTTGCCCTTATTGTCGGTATTTCCCTTGTCAAACATATTACTAAAACCGTTGCTGCTTTACCTGTGCAAGTTAAGTATACCCCTCCCAGTGGAGGAAGATCTGCAAACCTCTGACCCCATTTCTGTATTGTTTAAGTCGGTGTAATCGCTTCGTGCTCGGAGTCTTCCCCTTACCCACCCTCCATCCTCCCCTCTGTTCACCCGTCCTCGGGGGGTCTGTGGTGTAGCTGTGACCGGTGGGTGCTCGGGCTGGCCACGGGGGCATGTTGCAACACAGTACCTGATATGTCCACCTCTTGCCCCCACCTAACCACGTGGCGTGTCAGCAAAACCTCAACCTGACCTTATTAGGCCATTTCCTCACCCCTCCTGAAACTGACCAGGTGACCGAGAGCAGCTGCCTCATCACCCAGCCAAAGGTTTGTCCTGGTTCAAATATCTCCCCTCCAATCCCGAGCAACCTTGGCTACCTGAAGCCCCTAGTATAAAACCGGGGCACGCCCCAGGCTCCGGTTGAGAGAGCTCACCGTCCGCCAGACTGATCATCTGGCCCGTCCCTCTCTCTCCCGCTCCCGCCTGACTCCGAGCGTGTATCGAATCGTACAAGCCGTCTTTCTGTGTTTCTGCTATTCAGCAAGCTTCTGGGTGTCATGTTGCAGCTCTTTCTGATGCTGGTAAGACGTTAACCCTTTCTCTCCTCTCTCCCTTTTAGCTTTCGTTTAAAACTTGCTCTAAAAGTAAGCCGTACCCCCCCTCCCATCCATATAAGTAAAAGGTAATTTAGTTTTTATATTCCTGTTGTTTAAATAGACCCTTAATTTCCAACCGACTCATTATTGTCTCTCGGGGATCATTAACCTGTCGGGTCAGTGTCCTATGTCCTTGTTGTTCCTCTCCCACTGTTTATCGTGTGTCACTGTCCTGTCATCCCGACCCTGATTCAGGATGGTGTTAATCGGCTGTCCCTTGCCTTGTGGAGGCTGCTGATGTACCCCATTTAATGATAACTTTTTGTTAATTACCCATCTTGGTTTTAATTTAGGGTCCTTTGAATTAGATTATCTAGCAAGCTTCTTTTTTCATTAATAAATTGTCATCTTTATTCATTACAGATCAATTATCTTCTCCCGTTTGTGGGAGGGTAAGGATCACTGCTAGTGACAGATAAAGTAGGGGTGGAACCAAGCAAAGGGGGTCCTTTTAAAGATTACCTTCCCAATTCAAATCCCATTTTAGTGAAAGGCTTTGCAGAAGTTGGTCCTTCTCAGGTGGTTCCTCCCAGCTTCTGTCCTGGGTTGTCCCCAAAACTTCAGGCTGATTCTTGGCTGCTTTGCGATTGGAAAGCCTATTCACTTTTAGTCCTTTTGTCTGGAGAGAAAGGCATATACCTTGTTGCTCTCCCTCTCTCCATCACTGCCTTTGCCTCAGGACAAGTTTTAAAGAGCCACGCTCTCTAAACCCCAAGGGGGTTACACCTAAAAATCAAGCGGTCTGATTCAGAGGGAGTTTCTAAGTCCTGAGCATTTTTAAATAATGTGGCCAAGAGTGACAGTATGTTCGAAATGCAGATAAAGTCATAAGGTTATGCTGTGGATTATGTGTAATTCTTTATTATTGAATGCAAAATTCACCCAGATTTCTCTTCTATCACTGAGATGCCAAGTATCAGTTTCACATTCTCATTTAGGTCCTACTCAGGCAGACACATGCTTAATTTTACTCACATGAATCATGTTAAGCATGTGTATAAGTGTTTTCAGAATCTGGAGGCCTTGATTTTCGAATTTAAAAAAAGTAAGTTGATCTGAGTGTTACTAACCACGAGCATTAAGCTATCAGACTTGAGAAACTGCAACTTGTACAAAATCCAGCAGCATGCCTTCTCAGCAGCACAGGCAATTGTGGGTACATCACACCTATCCTCTACCCACTACAGAGGCATCCCAGAGACCATCACATCAATATCTGAGTTCTCTTCAAGGTGCTTAACAGAAAGGGCCCAGGACACCCAAGATCTCACTTAACCTTCGGGTAGAAAGTTCCCTTTTGCCTGGGGAGCAGATTAAGTTAGTCTGTACAGGAGACAGACCCTTCTTGGGGTTCAGTTCAAGGCAGTGGAAAAGTATTTAAGAAACAGAACAATTATTACCACCTTCTGGCACCAGAACAGGGTTTTTACCCTGACTAGGAAGATCTGCTCCATGAAGACCAGTTGTAACTTTGCTATTGCTTTTACATTGAAGGTGCTCACTGATGGGCAGCAAAACAAAATCCTATGACAGAACCACCCATCACAGATGCTAGTTCCATCACGTAGTGCACTATACAATGGCACTCATACCATAACGAGGGCGCAGTATGTTAACTTGAATAGCCATGTCTAAAATCAGAGCTTGATGTTACAAATAGCTTTAGGTAACCCGCTCCCCCTAAAAAAAGCTCACCACCTTCCAAAGAGCATAAAATTGTGCTTCTAAAAAAAAAAAAAAAAAAAAAAATCTAAGTACCCACTAGCTACTAAAGAATAGTTTCTGCAGCACTTCCTTACCTGGTCTGATGTTGGGTGGGATTGTGCCTCAGTTTACCTCTGGCCAAATTCCCTTCAGCAGTTAGGCAATCAATTTAGTTTAGCTTTCCACAGTCACTATGCCAACAAATGTTCCCCTTCCCCCACCCACCTTCTAGGAAAGTGAGAATCCAAATGGGTTACAGTCCCCTTCAGCTTCTCCTCTTGGTAGCAGGGTTCACAGAAGTCCACAATTCTCACTCCAGTGAGTTTGTGCTACCTGCTTCACTAGATGCAGAGGAATGAATGGGTGGAGTGGAAAGGGGTGGTTCAGGGTTTGTGTCTTTGTTTGGATGTGGGTGAGGGAGAGATCAGGGCTCCCTGCACTCTTCTCCTCCTGCCACTGGCTGAGTGGTCTTGATGGGGGCCTCCTCTCTGATAGCAGGTCTTGGAATGAACAAGCACAGATGCAGGGGTCAGCTCCCCTATTCTCAGAGTGATAGTCCCAGTCTCTCTGCAGACTCAAGCAGATGTTTGGAACATCTGTGGGAAGAGATGATCATCTCTTACCCAAGGATACAAACTTTAACAAATACAAGGACACTCGAGTCTGAGGTAGTCAAAGGACTCCAGGAGCCAGGGCCCTAGTCAGGGTCCATAGTGTTAATGCCTTAATTGGGTCCTGATGAATCCCACTCAGAAGCAGACTTCCTCTCATTACTTGGACAGACACACACAGTTCCAAATATAACAGGTCCTTAACCTGTTCCATACCAGGTTAAGACCTGCCATCTAGCTGGGATTCTATCCTCAATTAGGGCAATGTGAATGCAACTGCATCTTCACAACCCTCCTAGACTGAGAACTCTTGAACCATAAGACCAGCTGTGGCTTCCCAGCATGCCTACAGTGACTTATGGGAACTGCAGCCCACAGCCAGAGAACCTCCATCCAACTGGAGGCCCTTCTCCACCTAACACACACGATCAAACTAAAACAGCACTCCAGATTTTGGGGCCAGAAATTTAGGCACCTAAATATGCTTTGATGATCTGGGTCTTGCTCCCTCTGAGCTCTGGAAAACCTACAAACTCAGGAGCATCTGAGAACGGGGAGCTCCAACATAAAGTGGTTTTTTAACATCCACCAGAGCAGCCACACCTGTGATATCATTGGAATCCCAGGGCTCATTCAGAAAGCAAGCAGAAATGTGGGACTAGAAGGGACCTCGATAAGTCTAGGTCAGTTCTGCCTCTGTACATGGGACTAAGTATTATATAGATCAGCGATTTCAAATGTGGCCAAAAGCAGATTTTTTTTCTACCACAGCCTCCAAACCAAAGCACAGGTGAAGATTTGGGGGGGGGTGCCCCAAACGAGTGGCCCCTCCCTGCCGTGCACAGCTCCTGCAGTTGTTACAAACGGCAGCGAGATGTGCTGTGTTGTTGTTTGCGCTGGTGCTATCAGCAGGGATCAGCACCCTGCACCACAACACAGCCTCCTCAGGGGCCCCAGGCAGCACCTCTGGAGACAAGTGATTCCGGAGTGCAAGGTGCTGGAGGTGGCTCTTGTCAGTGGAAATTGCCGTGGCATTTGGTCATCAGAGCTCTCCCTCCCTCCCACCCAGCCAGAGCACAGGGAATCTGGACTTCACAGGAGGCTGGTGAGTTCCCAATCCACCCTCCCTGAGGCGGGTTCTTGCTGACTGGCTGCAGGAGGCAGGGACAGAGAGACAGGTTTGTCAGAACAGCCACCAGCAAGTGTAGGCAGCCACACTCTGAGGCCACCGAAGATTTTTTTTTTTTTTTTTTTTTGGTGAAAGCCTCTGGTATAGATTCCGGGACAATCTAGACCAAGCCTCTCACCTGATTCTTCTCTGTTTCTGTGATTCCACCCTAGCTGTCAGATCGGTTGATAATCATGTGTTGAGATGAGTAATGAGCTGGTCTGAGATGAATCTGAGGAGAGAAAGCAGAATAATTCTTTTAGAGGATCACTAATATACTATAGAGAATCAAAACTTGGATTAAAATTTCTGTTTGAGCAAGAGGAGGGTCACTGGACAATACTTATCTGCTCAGTAAGTGCTCAGTCTGTCTGTACGCCCCAGGGATGTACCTACAAAGGAAGAACAATGTTACTAAGCAAAGCTCCTGAGGATCAATTCAAGAAGTCCACTGGAATGAGATGTCTGATGTTTTTGGATGCACCTTGGAACGAAAGGGTTGTTTTAAGGTGGTGAGCACAAAGTAATTTTAGCCCTCAAAATTACTACATTTTTACTTTGGAAAACAAGGTTTGGTAGGCTGAAATTGACCATTATTCTAATCAATGCTAATTCAGGGGAGTGACACCCATATTATGTTGTTAAGATCCCCTGACTTTGGAGCCTCCACAATTACAGACGATTATGAATAAAATCCAAAGAGTGCACAAGCAAACAAACCATGGTTATTTCAGAAATTAACATTCCTCCACAAAAACACAAGACCAGGGCAAAGATTTTCTGTCAAAATGCATTTTCAACAAAAAAATTGGGTTTTTGACTAAATGAAGTCAAAGTTTTGATGTCATGTTGCAGAAGCAGCACTTTTGCAAGAAGGTTGCTTCCTTTTGCTACTTGGATATTTTAAGTGCTATTTTGTTGCTGCTCTTTGCTTGCTTAGATGAGATGAAATTAGCAGACTGACCTAAATGTTAGTATTTTAGTTCAGAAAAAGACTTTTTAAAAAACTATTATAATTTTAGTGAAGTTAGAAGACACTTTTTTAGGGGCTGGGTTGGATTTAAATACTTGTGGCTAACACCTGTATGGGATGGTAGCATATTTAACATATGAACATGCAATTTACCACACTAATACATATACAACAGGACTGGAATTTTTCTTTCCCAAGTTTACAGAGACCCTGCAACAATAACCATGAGATGAGGAACTGAGCTATGCATTTCAGTGGGCTGTTAGTGCCAAAACCTGCACTTTGGGGCCTCTGCCACTAGCCCCACCCAGCAGAGGACTGGGTGCAGCAGGCTCAGCCCTAGCTGATCCAAGCAGACACACTCAGGTCTCCATCACCCCCACACCTTCCCTGTACCTAGGAAGAAGGTGGCAGTGAGAACTGGGGACTTTTAAACCCTGCAAGCCAAAAATCATTTAAAAAAATCTCACCCTTCATTTGCTCGTTCCCTTTTTGTAAAAGGGGGGATAATAATCCTTCATCTGGCCTGTATTTTGATTGTAAGATCTTTGCAGCAGGGACCATCTCTCACTATGTCACTGTGCCATTTACTTTGTTTATGCTGTAAAGGTTTTCTTTACAATCAAAACAGCTAGAGACTATTTTTTAAATGAAAGCTGAGACTCTATCGAACAAGAACACATCTAAGAAGAGGCATTATGTTGGGTACTGGCCTAATCTGAGTCCTGGTTGCTGCAGGGTTTTTTTTTGTTTTGTTTTGTTTTTTAAATAAACAGTCGGAAAGAAACATACAGAACAGGGCCAAAAATCCCCAGCTATCTGCTTCCTTGTTGGGAGAGGATGGTGTTTGCTGTAGTGAATTGCTTCACTAGTTGGAGTGGAAACACTGCAGCTGGGGTGGCTGATTCCCTGATGATAGGGAAGTTGGGGGAGAAGACGGAACCCAACAAAGATGTGCAGGCCCCACAACTGCTAGTTTCTCTGCCTATAACACACACATGCACAATGTTAAGATATGTCTACACTACAGTAGGAGTTATGGTGCTGCAGCCATGACACTGTAGCATAGATACTACAGCAACTGAAGGGATTTTTTTCTTGCTGTAGTTTATCTGCCTCACTGAGAGGCTATAGCTAGGTCTTCCTTCCATTGACCTACCTGTGTGTACGGTGCGGGTAGGATGACATAACTATGGCAATCAGAGCACAAAATATTTCACAGCCCTGAGTAATGTTACCTGGTTCTCTTAAGACTTAGGTGTAGACCAGGTGCAACCAGCACCAGCTGCCCTTCTGAAGGCCAATTGGCTGCCATCAGGCACTCTGTATCTGTTCATAGAGTATACCTGTTCTGCAGCACTTCCTGCTGGCTAAGTGTGGCACTACAGGCACTTCCTGCCTCAGTTTCCTTCATTCAGTGTCCCCATTAACTTTACACACACACACACGTAGGTCCATGCTAGAGAAGTGTCTTAGTCCATTACCCAAGTCACAAATAAAGATAACCCCTTTGAGAGAAACACAAGCCTACTAAAAACATCCCAAATGAACAAAAGGGTTCTTCTGCCCTTCAGCTCACCATCTGGGCCCTGTTCCCAGTCCCTTTCACTAATTATGAGAGTCTTTCTGGGTCCAGGATAGAGCCCCTAGCCTGCTTTTCCTGGAGTACCATTCTCAGCCCCCACTGGACCTTACACCTTCTCTGCTCCAATACAGAGCAGTGCACCCAGGCTGGTTCCCCTGGAGTACCCAGCTTCCTGCAGACTCTGACTCAGAGCCTTCTACAGGACCAAGCCTGTTTGTCTCACTCAGCCCTTTTATAAGGCCTAGGTGTCTATTAAGCTATCACCAAACCCTCTTAGTCCCACCCCCTCAGGCTGGAAAGCAGCTAATTAATTATGGCACAAGTAAGGCTGGGCCCATTTCCCTGTAAAGGGGCGAGTCAAGCTGCATCAGTCTACAGTATGGCCAACTCGTCTATTCAAAACTCATAAGCCAGGTCCCCCCAAAACAGTCACGGAGTGAAATGCCTGCAAGCTGCATAGAAAGTTTAAAAAAAATATAATAGAGACTCAAATTAAATATATACCCCAAATTAAAAAGAATAGTAAGAGGACAAAACAAAAAAAATGGAAAAGAAATTGATATACATCAGCCTTGTTATTTCCAATGGAATCCCTAACACACTTTAAACCAAATGCACTGCTTTAGATAAAACAGATTTTAAGTGATTACAAGTCAGAGGAAAACAAGTCAGATTTGCTCAAGATAAAACAAGAAGCAAAACGCATTCTAAACTAAGCTGAGCATTTCAGCAACCTTACCATCTTAGAGGATTCTCACTCCAGGCTGGCTGGTCTGCCTCCAGCCAGGCCTTCCCCCTGTGATCAGCACTTCAGCTGCTTGGCTGTGTTTGTAGATAGAGGTGGAAGAGAGCGCGAACAGCAAAATCCCTCTCCTTTTTAACATGTTCCTTCTCCCCGCTCTGGGGCCTCGCCTCTCCTTTTAGGGTCAGGTGACAGATAGTGTCCGTGCATGGTTCCTTCCATGCCCTCAGTCACTGTGGTCTTTTGTTGACGTCTAGGCCAGTCCTTTGTTCTTGGAATGCTGAGCTGGGGTACTCTATACAAGTCCTAATGAGGTTGCAATGGCTCTTTGTAGGGCGCGCAAGATTATTGTAACGTGAGGCCATCTTAGCATGGCAAGACTAGGCCCTGGAGCAAGAGCAGGCTTTATGAGCAAAAATAGGCCTCCTGAGGCCAGGCCTCGGGAGCTGGAAATACCATTGAGGCCTGGAAATACCCTCGGGATGAAAACAGAAGTAGGCTGACTGCAGAACCAGTTTAAACCAGCTAAGGGCCAGCTTTAGCAGTAAACAACTAACCACAGCTCATTGTAGATTGGTCCCTAGCTAACTGCCAATAGAAACAACAACAAGTGTTAAGGCCCAATCCCTAAGCGGATTGAAATATAACCAATGAGCTTATTTCTAGAATCAGGGAGAGGGGTATATTAGAGACCCCCGGGTGCCACCCTGCCCAAGGCTCTCTGTAGATCCGTGGGGGTACTAGCGGATGCTACATGGCAGGTCGGCTCCTTGCTTGCAGCTCGCTTACAGGATGGTAACGGGCTTCCCCATCCTCATTGTGGTAAGTGCCTAGGTCGCACTGCTAGCAGCTTGCTAATAGCTTAAGATTTGTAACTCTCATAGCTTAAGCGCTGTTTGAATAAACAATTGTGTGGGCACTTCCTTCTCAGGCTGCTCCTTTCTCAACACCAAGATCTCAAATAACAAACCCTCCATCTCGGCAGAGCACACTCTTTAGCTCTGCAGAATTTTGCCTAGATTTGTCTCAAACCGTTAGACACATATTTGGGAATTTTACATAGCGAAGCCTCATAACCGTACACAACATTGCAACAAACAGGAGGGAGCAATCAGAATTACATGAGCTCTGTCCCTCTTGAACTTCAGCAGGAGAGGCCACAGTGGGGGAAGGCATAAAGAAGGTCCTGGTCCCACGGGAGGAGGAGAGCATTGCCCAGAGAGTGCTGTCCTATCCCTGCCCTGGAACAGAATCACACACACTTCTTCTGGTAAGTGGCGAACAGATCTGTGGATGATGTTCCCCACTGTGTGAATAAGTCGTGAAGTACTGACAGGTGCATCTCCCATTTGTGGTCATGCAGGAATGTGCGACTGAGCTTGTCCCCTGTCATGTTTTGTGTATCCGAGAAGTCAGCCGTCGACAAGGTGACATTGTGAGAGATGCACAAGTTCCATAGTTTAATTGCCTCTGTGCAAAGAGAGGGCGATCTGCCCACTCTTTCCCCTCCCCCTCAGCCGTTGACATAATAGATGCAGACTATGTTGTCCATTAGGATCTTTATATTGTGGCAAGGGTGGCTTGTTCAGCCCTTTTGTGAGTACTGTGCCCCTTTCTGCTACGGCTATGCTATGCCTGGGTGGGAGCAGGGGGGGCCCCGGTCTTGCCCTCTGCCCTGGGCCCCGACCCAGGCACCCCGTGTGGAGTAGTCCCCCAACTGCCCAGTCCGTGACTTACTCCCTTCCCTGGGTCGCCTGTCCTTGGCCCCACTGCTCGCAGTCTGGAACTGGGTGAGGAGGGGTTCTCCCTCAGGCCTGGGCCTTGGGTCTCTGGCCATAGCCAAACAGATACCCCCTCTTGTCTCTGGTACCTTTTGGGGTTGTAAGGTGGCAGTGGTTGTTCCAGGTCCTGTAGCAGCTTTCGTCCACTCCACTTCCCCTCCTAACTCACTTCCAGCTATCCCTGTCTCCCTGACAGGGAGGCTTTTAACTGCTGGGGCAAGCTCCTTGATTGGCCTCAGCTGGCCTAATGGCCTAATTGCCCCGGAGTAGCCCCAGCTGGATCACCCAGGGAACAGGGATTTGTTAATTCTGGGGCTAATATAGATTCCCTCCACTACTTACCTGTAGACATCAGGTCTGGCCCTGTCACAATATGCAATCCTATTATCAGTGAGAGACAGTGGGCACTGGCATTCCTGACCTCTCAACTCTAGAAGATTGATATGCAGGGAAATCTCCACAGGTGACCATTTGCCTTGCACTGTGAGGCTATTTAAATCCTCACCCCATCCTACGAGGTGATGTCTGGAGAAAGGGGATCCCTTTGCCTGCATTGGCAGCTTCTTCCACCAGTCTAGGGAGTTCCTGATCCTGGTGGGCAGCAACACGGCTTTGCCCAGTCTGTCAACTGAGCTGAACCACAGCTTCAGGTAGCGCATGTGAAATCTGGTGTGTGGAATCACCACCAGGCTGGCTGCCATATGCCCCAGGAGCAGAGGGCTGCATTAAGCTGCATTAAGCTGTGCCTATAAGCAATACCAGGGATAGAAACTTGTCTTGAGGTAGGAAGGCTTTGGCCTGTAGTATGTCTAGGTCGGCCACTATGAATTCTGCATCATACTGGTGATCATAGCCATTGTGAGATGCATGTCTAGAGAACACGTGAGAAGTTGTGCATGTATGTTGGAAAGTATGTTCTCTAGGCCCTGTTGTTAAAGGCAGGTCATTTGAAGATAGCCTACCTGAAGAGAAACTTCTGCAGATAGGAGGTGACATTTATCTTCATGGTGGGCCCTTGTGTGTCTTACAAAAGGAATCTATTAGCATCCTGAGTGAAATCCTAACAAAGAGCTGATGGAGACTTCAGAAGGAAACTTACAGGAAAAGGTAAAAAGCTGGGGAAGGGGCATGCTGTTTTAAGGTGAAGGTCAAAGGTTTAGTCTGGGATATTGAGGAGTGCAGAGACACACCCTGGCATCCTTCAATCTGTGAGGACAAGGTGCCAGTGGGCTTGATTTTAGGAAGGGAGGGATCTCAAGCAATGTGGCTAAAAATGCTGGGAAAAGGACTAGAGATAAACTAGTCTGTAGGAGACAGGAGAATGCCTTGGGGGTTAAGTTTAGACTCTAAAAAGCATGTGTGTTGTTGTCTCACTGTGATGCTGATAGCAAGCTACAAACCTCTAGCAGGTAATGCACTTACACACGCAGGGACACACCTAACTGAGTTACATGAATTCTTTCTCCAGCCATTCATGAACCAACAATAGAGGCAACAGCCACTTCCCCTCCAACTCTTCAGCCCTGCACCTCAGAACTGTACCGTCTGGAGCTGGTCAGAAGCCTGGCCAGTGCAAAGTTCAATATTCAGTTTGCCATTTCAAAGGCAAGTCGACATGCACTAGCCTTTGTAACCTGAGCAGATTTGCCCACCAGCCCTTGAGTGCACCAGAACTGCCAGATGCCCAGTCCACCCGTGGTCCACCCCCAATGGTCAAGCAGTATCCATTGACTACCATGAGAGAGTAAGCATATAAACAGTTTGAGATAGTGGATTCTCTCCTTGTTGTGTGTCAGTGAGCCATTAATGCTGTCTGGCCATTCACACCATTGTTACACCTGACAGGCTGGCTTTGGGGGTTTCCCACCTCACAACATATTTTAGTAACATGCACAGCATCACTTCATCACTTCACGTACAAAGATCGTACATACAATCCAACAGGATGTTAATGTTGAACAGAACAAGACTTTCAAAATGAAACCTCAAGGCACATTTTGTACCAAACAATTCTAGGACACTGCTGAATATGGGGCTCCAGGGGGCAGCTTTGAGGCACAGAGTGTCACATTCCCTCTCTCTCTCTCTCACTTGAATTTCTGTTCATTGATAATATATTTATAGTGCAAAGGAGGATAAGTTTACCGAGGTGCTGTGTGTTAACCAGAGGGGTGACCCCAAGTTGAACCTTGTAAGCTCGTGTGTACGATTCCTTTGGGAATAGCAAATCTGAGTGTTCTGTAAGTGTGCAGGGGAACAGGAGCTAAGCACTGCAGAGGAACACTCACAGAAAGGCCTATGAACTTCAGAGTCCACACAAGTCTCAAACTTGTGATTCCATGTCATGTCCCTTCTCCCATTGTAAGGTCATCAGGTTTGCTGCAGATCCAGAATCTCTTTATGCCACACCTCGAGCTGCTGACCCAGTTCTCACCAATCAGATATGCACAGTCACCTCCTCCTCTTATTGGAAACCTGCAACACAGACAGCAGGGGCTGGAGTCAGGGAGTGCTGGGCATTTCCCATCACTTACACACACAGGCAGGTCAGCAAAGGGAGGAGCTGCAAGCAGGGACATCTGTCCCATTTCAGACTCCTCCTTGGCAAAGGAGAAAGTAAGAGTGTAGGAAGATAGCAGGTACTGCAGGGCAGGGAGAGGGAGCAGGGGCTGGGGTCTGAAAAACAACAGCTAGGGCTTCCAGTGATTTCTTTATGCTGGGTAGATATTTGGCATGACTTGCCCGCCACTCAGCTTTGCCTGATGCTCTCACCTAGACCGAAACTTTCTCTCCTGTACCATTTGGCCCAAAGGGGAGAGATTCCACCGGCCTCTCTTACATGGCAGCAAACAGCAGCAGCTCCCCATGGAAAAGAGTTTGATACAATCCTCCCCAGGCAGCTCTGGGACTGTCAGAGTGTTGCGAGCCTGTTTCAGTCCATAGGGGCATCAGGACAGACTCTTCATAGTGAAATGAGATTTCTGTCTAGCACCTTCCAAGGGAGAGACCCTCAAGTTACACCAACAGTGCAGAGAAGACGCTAGTCTCCATACTACGCAGTTCAGAATAGTTAAGGGGTTTAACTTCCACTGAGACAGCCCACTGGGGGAAGGGAGATCTCGTTAATGTCCCCTCCAACGGAGCAGCAGCCTTCCCCGAGTCCAGGACTGTGCCATATTGTAAACCATTTGGGGAAGAAACCATTCAACACCAAAGGGGAGATTCCACAGGTCACTCATACACACTCTGTGTGGCACCCTCTCTGAAATTTCTTTTGCGTTTGTACACTGCCTAGCACAATGGGGCCCTGGTCTAGGGCTCCTAAGGCACTTCAGTAATAGAAATAATAATGACAACACTGCACTGGGGCCTCAAATGTTGGGGGAAGAATCCAGACACATTCTCACAAACACCCCCCATGGTTTGATAAATTCTTGTTCCACTGGCAGCACAGCGACACCTGTGAGCTAACACTGACAACATTACTAGAGGGAAAGGGACTCACCGAAAGTCGAATTCGGTGCCATTGGGCCATCTCCAGGGCTGGCCCAGCTCCCTCTGGAGGCCGATCCAACGGTCAAAGATGCCCTTATAGCGCAGCAGGAAATCCTGCAAAATCGGACAAACCAGATTATATTTAGGCCCCTGGCTGTGGTGCTCGCCTGCCCCTGGGGCTCTGTGTGGCCACTGCTCAGAAGTTCAGGTTTGGATGGGCCACCCGTTGTTTGCCAGCTGAGAGCCCCAGGTCCGACAACACCAGCCCAGCCTGGGCCACAAGGAGGCTGAGAACAAGTCACAGTCTAAACGAACTAGCTGTGGGTCACAAGACAGGATTCTGCTAGAGCAGCGGTTCTCAACCGGTGGTACGCGTAACACTGGTGGTACGCGGAAGACGGCTCGGTGGTACGCGAGGCAAACCTCGCCGCCAATTCAGCCGCCGAATCCCTACCCTCGCCGCTGCCGCAGAAGCTCGCCGCCGCCGAACCCCCCCGCCGCCGCCGAGAAAGCCCACTGCCGCCGAAAGTCCCACCCACCCTGCCGCCGAAAACGGTCAAATGGCGGCAGGGTTTCGACGGCGGGCATTGATCACTCCACATATCCCTGCCGCCGCCGAAAGTGTTTCCCCCGCTTATTTACCGAGTTCCACTCGGGCCAGGTACAATCAGGTGAAGCGGTACTTGACCCAACTGTACCTGACCCGAGTGGTACTCAGGAAAAAAAGGTTGAGAACCGCTGTGCTAGACCAACAGTTCTCCCCTCCACCGGCCCCTTCTAGGTTTGGAAGGGGTCAGAGCTGGCCAGCAAAGGTCCATCAGGACAGCAGCTGGCAGCTCCGCCCTGTGACAGCAGCCTCGGCCAATGAGCCAATCACTGGCCAAGAATCCCAGTTTGCTGGAAGCCCCATCAGACTGGGACCTGCTCAGCTGGGAGCCTGGGGAAACGTGCAGGAGCTGGGGGCTGCTCAGAGGCCACATTCACCCCCCTCTATCTCCATCCCCACATCCATGTTTACATGGACAGACCTGCCCCTGCCCTTCTCCAGTCTGGGCAACTCTGGCATTGCTGGCACCTGCCAGGCTCCTTCCCAGCACGTTGCATATACCGCCCCTGCTCAGAGTAACAGACGGGGGCTGCTCTGAGGAAGGGCCGAGCTCACTCCCAGCAGAGTCCAAGAGCCTTAGTGCTTCCCCGGATAGGGACACGGAGCCCCCCCATGGAGTTACTGCCTGTGGTGAGCTGGGGAGGCAGGTTCTCGACAGGCAGCCAGTGTCCAGGGCCAGCCCAGCCCTACAGAGACGGCTCCTCCCACCAGGGGCTCTGGGGAAGAGGAGGGTGGGCTGGGAGTGAGGGATCCCCGTGACCCCTGACTGTGAGCCCAGCTCTAGCCAGGGCTGGGATTCGGCTGCCAGAAACACTCTCAGGTTTCCCAGCATAAGAGGCAACAGGGCAATTTCTGGGACCCTGGGGCTGAGCCCAGCCTGATTCCAGCCCTGCCAAGCCCCATCTGTTCAGATAAAGCATCTGCCGCTCGCTCACCTTTTCCTGCTCACTGTCGATCCCAGCCAAGGAGGCGCTGAGTGAAGAGCACTGGCTCTGGCTGTAGGTCCAGTTCCCTTCAGTCTCTGAGAAATAATAGCATTTTCCTCGGTATCCGATCCAGCCCTCTGGGCAGCAGGGCCCAGCAAGGTAGGCTGGAGCACCTAGACGTGGTTTGGATTTTTCCACTGAAAATTAGGTAAGTAATACAGGGTCAGAGACTGTGTCCCCCCAGCCTGATTCTGTATCTGAGCGAATGAGGGGAGAGACTCTCTCAGACCCAGGCTGCTAGCTCCTTACACCCCTGGCAACCAGAGGTGGTTTGGATTTTTCCACTGAAAATGAGGTAGGTAATACAGGGTCAGAGACTGCGTCCAACTAGCCTGATTCTGTATCTGAGTGAATGAGGGGAGAGAATCCCTCAGATCCAGGCTGCTGGCTCCTTACACCCCTGGCAGCTGTGCTGAGTGAGGAAATTTGAAACAAGATGGGCAACTGACCCCCTCCTCTTTAGTGGCTTAGTTTTGGTGGTCCAATTAACTGAAATTGCAGCTAACAAGCAACCAAGAGCAGAGTGTGATAACACCAGATGCACCATGAAGGCGTGGAGCAGGCAGGTAGGGGGAGCATTACCCAGTGGCTCACACAGACGAATATTCAAACCAAATAAAAATAAAGATTGTGGGGACGTTGGGTCAGCTAACACAGGGACATCCTGCTAACCCAGCCAGCTGGCTCCCCAGCCAGGCTCTGTGCTTTAGAGCTGTATGTTGGGATGAAGATGGGATTGGACTCACATTAGAGAACAAACCCCAACAGCACTAATCTGTGCAAGGGACAGGCTTCCAGAGAATCTGATGCTAGAGCTAGCCCAACAGAGATGTGTTTAATGTAAGAGTCTGTACCCGTAAGAATTCGAGGGATGTTCCCAGCTCTGGGTGGGAGGGACTAGCACAGCTCAGAGAATTGTATCCTGTGCTTAAAAGAAGCCTGTGCAGAGTATTAGGAGCCATGTGAATTAGTTTTACAAAGTGCTGTTTGCAGAGACATGAATAGCCACTAGGTGTCACCAGACGCTCAGAAATGGGAACCGTCTGTGAGTTTAAGAGGTGAGTTAAAAAGGTTCAGTGCCCAAGTCACCCTTTAAAGAGACGGTTCAGCTGGGACTTGCCCCAACAGCCTTCAGAAAGTCTGTCCCAACTCACTCAGGGAAATTCGGGGGCACTCGACTCTGGTAACCTCCTTTTGAAAGCCCCACCCCCGCCTTCTTCCCCCAGTGCAGCGGCAGGGACGGAGTTATGCAACCTCCTTGGAAAGTCTCCCTGAAGAGTGTCATGGGGGGGGAGGCCCCCAGGTGCTGGCTTGTGGTGAGGTGGCAGGTTGGCCCTTTAGGACACACAGGAGGCTCTGATGACCTCCACCCACTGTGAAAGACCAACCCGGAGCACAGTTACCCGCCGCTCCAGCGCCGCAGCCCGCAACCTTCATGACATGCCCCTCGACTCTGGCTACCTCCTTTTGAAAACCCCACTCACCCACCATTCATCGTGATGGGCTGAAATGCAGGGAGGGGGTCACTCCTGGCTGACCCTTCGCAACAGGTGGAGGGCTGGAGATGCAGGAGGCTCTGAGGAGCATCCCCCAGCGCCTCTTCCCACACATGTTGAGAAGGGCCAGCCCACTGCCCCCATCCAAGCTGACACTGGGGTGTAGGCCTGCAGGGGGTAGGCGGGCGGTGTGTGCCAGTAAGTGCTGGGATCGGGGCTTGGCAGACCCAAGTCTGCATTTGAGCCCCCCCCCCGCTGCACACCTCATGCCCCTCCACAGGTACAGACCCCCCTCCCTGGGGTACCTGGGAGGAGGCACTGAGACCCCTCCTGCCTTACGCGAAGAGGGACGTGAGGAGGGCGCAAATGTGAGCTTGGTCCCCGGGTGCCGGAGACCCTCAAAACACCACTGTCTCTGAAATGTAACCCTGGGTCTAACTCCAAGGACACATTGGAAGGGCCAGTGCAGTAGGTTAATGCTCAGAGGCAGAGTTATTATGTCTAACAGCTAAGTCAGTACAAGCCATTTTAGACCCACTGGATTCACTGGTTAGTCACGTCCCTGCCTCCCCAGAAACAGGGGAGCAGAGACTGGGTAGGCCAGCTCCTTACCTGCTAGAAATGCTGCTAGGGTAGCGATGATGATCAGAACTGGGACTAGGACTTGCCAGGAAGCGCATTTCCTGAGCTTGACGTTAGACCCAGAGCCTGAAAGAGACAAAGTCTGAGAGCTTCTGGAGAGCAGACACATTAACAGGATCAGTGCCTGAGTGTCGGTCTAGCAAGTCTCTATTGTGACTCCCAGGGGGGTTCCGTCCCCTCCCCCCCCCCCCCCCCCCGTGTACAGACAGTAACTACACCCCCAGTCCGAGGGCTAAACACAATAATAAACTGCCCAGTCCCAAATCACCCCTACACTCACCCAACCATTACATAGTTAAATGGCTCCTAGGACTAGAAGATACCACTGGACTGTTGAATTTCTCCCACTGCTCCTGCATAGACGATCAGATCTGCTACCCCGGCTCACAGTTGACCAGAGGAGAGAAGTGCTGGGACCGTGTCACGCACTCACCTTTTTTCTGGCCCCAAATGGGAAGAAGCGGATTGAAAAAATAATCAGACTTTCCCCACACACTCAATGCCGCACCTGCTGCTGTAGCATTTCAGTGATGACACTACCTAGGCCAGAGGGGGGAGCTTCTTTCTGAGTAGCTATTCCACCTCCCACAGAGGTGATAGTGAGGTTGATGGGAGAATTCTCCTGGCAGCCTAGTCCTGTCTACCCAAGGGGTTAGATCAGTTTAAACTGAATCTTTCAAGGCTGTGGATTTTTCACACCCCTGAGCAATGTAGTTTGTTATATCGACCTAATTTCCTTCTGCCTTTCTACTTCAGCCGCACCCAAACCCTGGATTAAGTCAGGCAGTCAGAGACCACTCAGAGGTTGGGCCACTCACCCCTCCCTCTCCCTTTAGCTCATGCAAAATCCATCTGGTGTCAGAGCTGTCTGAAGACACCCCCAGCACAGACTGCAGCCTCTGACCATCTGAGAAACATGGGGTTCGGTTTTTCTATTTGCAGCTACAATATCGTCAGGTTCACAGCATTTAACAGAAGAGTCACTGGGAGACCCTGGGGGCAGCCATCCTGGGACAGACCCACTGAGTTTTCTAAGGCTCCTTCTCTAGATCTAAGTGCAGTTACGTGAGGGGAGAGTAGCAAAGGCATCAGATGTACAACAGGAAGATCTATCAATCTTCTTCCTGCCCCACATACAGGAATCTCTGTGCTGAGAGTCTGAAGCAAGCCCCAGGTCCCCCAGACTAAGGACTGGCCTCTCTGCCCCTGCCCCAGAGTTCACACAAGGGTCCGATCTCTCAGACTCCCTGCAACTCTTGACTCTCCGTGTCTGAAGAAAGTTTCCTTTGCAATCTTGATTCTCAGGACAGAGAGGGGATTTCCATCAGTGACAGTGACACAATGACAGAGGGGTACTCAGGGGAATGGCCCCTGGCCATCCCATGGGAGACGAAGCTTCCAGCTCCAGCATGTGTGAGATTTGGAGATCTCAACATCCCCATTTCCCTCTTTCTGCACAGCAGCTTTAGGAAGAGCTTTCACCAGAGCTCAGGGCTACATCTCACAGGCACAGCAGCTGCACCAGCAAAAATGCAGGAGCAGATGGTGTTACCTGCCACCCCCAGACTTGGGTTCATTTTCATGCACACGCAGGGTCTTGCCTCCGTGCAATGGTTCGGGTGTGCACCTATCACTTTTCACAGAGAACAAAAGTGATGTGGACCAGAGGGAGATGGGGGGGGGGGGGGGGGGGCCCAGGATTTCAGAGGGGTAGCAACCCCTGCCCACTGCAAGACCTTTGGCCAAATGCAGGCACACAAAGTATAAGCAGCAGAGACAAGCTGGGTACCTGTTCCATAGGAGCTCACTGGCACACTCAGTTTCCTGCTGCACCCACACATGGTAGTTTGAACAGTTTCAGACACCGTTGAAAGCATGTCCCCTTCTGGACATGCCTCAGTGACTCTGACCAGCCTCTTCACATCGCCTGGCTCCCATCTTTTCTCCACAGGTTCACACGGGTTAAGGGCCTCCTTTAGCTGCTGTTCCTCATCAGTGGGACACCCTCCTTTTCCCGTCTCTCCTGTCACACCACAAGGCTGGAACACGTGCTAGGCTCCATTCAGCTCCATCTCAGGGGCCATGACATCTGATTCAGGGCTTGTCTATATTCAGATCTGCACTGGTTTAGTTTACTGTCTGATGTTAAACCAGTGCAAGTGTTTGAACCAGGCTGATTTGATTTAGCTTAAGTCCTTTAGGAAGAGTTTGAAGATAAACTGAAATACGAGTGTCCACATACACACTTGCACCAATTTCACTCCACTAAGTAGATGCAGATGTATGTGTAGACGAGTCCTCAGAGCCTACAGGGTGGTTTCCAAGCTGTGGCAGATGTCCCAGCCCGACTTCCAGGTTCCTCAATGGTTCTGTTCACCGTCAGAAAAAAAACAAACCTTTACTTTGGGTTTTTTTTTTTCCATTTTGTTATTTTAATTACATTTTTTCCCTTTTTTAAGTTAACCTGTTTAAAATGAAGTCTGAATTAATACATAGTATGTTAAGGGCTAAGCTTATTATAATCTATTACAAAAGATTTAAATAGAAACTCAATATGTTGAATCTATGAGCCCATATAAAAAAACTTTGAGATAAAGGCGGCTTTCCTATATAAAAGAAAGAAATCAAGTGAAAAACTTCTCACTTTTCATGTCAAGCTTTATACATAAGGCACAATAGGCCATGTACTGTATATAGGGCTTGATCCTCTGAGGGACCCAGGGGCTATGCTAGTGGGTGCACGTTTGTTTAATAAAAATGAATTTCATGTGCTGCTTTGTGTTTATTTATAGTCCAGTTAACATCCTAATGCAGCTTGACACACATCACCAGCAAAAAGTTAATTATCTAGTAAATGAGCAAGATCTCGTCATTTCCTAACACACTAAATTCTAACATGTGCAATGAATACGAATCTGTAAATATTAAGCTGTTATTGCATCAATAGATGTCTCTAGTCACAGTGTGACATTACCAGCCTAGGCAGCAAGATGGTGCACCAGATCCAGTGTGAAGGCTCTGGTCAGTCACAGAGCGACCTCGGTTAACGGTTACCAGTGAGAAACCCCTTTTCTTCAGCACACAGCTGAAGTACAAGTGGAAAAGTGGATTGACATCAACTCTGGACAAGCCTCTGCCCCGCAGCCCGATTAAACTCTCAGCCCCAGCTGCACTGCGGGCAGTAACTGGGAGGCAATGAAAGGGACAGTCTGCCCCGCCCCCTGCCAGTGATGGGGGGCAATGGAGAGGAGGCCCCCCAGAGGCAGCAAAGGCAGCTCTGCTGTGTGGTGGGGGAACAGGGAGGGGGTCTCTGCCGCGGAGAAGACGAGGAGCCGTGGGCTGGAAACCCAGGTTCGGTCGATGGGGCTAGAGCCAAAGCTGGGTTCTGGGTCGGGCTCCTCCCAGCGGGGGCGGGGGGCAGCGTTCCCCGTCCCCGCTCCCATCCCACTGGCCGGAGTCTCCCGGACACACCCCGCCCCCCAGGAAAAGAACAAGACCAGCCGAGCCGCGGGAAGTTCCGAGCTGCGGGGGGCACAGAATCCCCCCTGTCACTCACCCGAGTCCCGCCCCAGTCGCACGTGGCGCTGCCTAGTTCCGAGCTGCGGAGCCCAGGTGGACTCGGGCAGGTTTTGCCCGTGAGCTGGACGCTTTCCGCGCGAGTCCCGGGATTCGGGTTTGTTCGCGGCCCCTGGCCGCTGCTTCGCGGATTTTCCAGCCGCTGTTCTGCGCCCACCGGCTTCGGGTGCAGCGCAAAATGTTCAACATCTGAAAAAACCCAAAACTGCCAGTTCCTGTTTCTAATGCGAAAGACCCAGGTAGGGATGTAAATCAATCGCTGTTCAGCTGCTGAGTTCCTACATTTCTATTTTAAGTCAAACGGGTCTGGTTCCTGTCAGCTCCAGCGCCTCAAAACTAGTCTAGTTTCAGTATTTTAGACCGACCCTCAGCAAGTGCCTATGGCCCAGCTCTGTGAGACCCCTATGTGAGACCCCTATGTATGTTCATCTGTCTCCCTGTCTGTGTGTGCCTGTCAGTGTGTGTGTGTGTGTGTGTGTGAATGAAAGTACCAGTTGAAACATGTCAACAAAGTATATTTTATTAACAAGAATCTCTGTAATTGTAGTATTGATACGTTGATATTGTTTTCCTAGTGTTTACATTATTGATACTATTTCACTAAAGTAAAGAACAATATTGATGTTGTTACAGTGTTGATACTTTTCTTTTTATTGATACTATTTACCAGATTTCTGTATTCACAATAAACATGGCTTGTTGCCTTAACCCCTGAAAAAGATCCTGTGATATTTGTTGTGAATAACAGTTGTTTGTCCTCCATTTTGTGTCCCCTTCTCCCCCCCCAATTTGGCACCGTTTCTGGGCAGAGACGAGAAGAGTTGGGAGCAGGAAAAGGTCACATGATCTAGATCTGCCCAGCAGCAACTGGGGTATTTAAGGGCTGAGCTGGCAGCACTTGGGTGCTACTGCCCTAATGGTAATCGTACCTGCTGGTGCTGTTCTTGTCGTCTCACCCTGCTTACTAGAAGAAGAGAAGAATTTACCTGCTGTGTTCCTGGTATCCTGTGTCTTTGCTATTCCTGTGTCACTGTTTCTGGTATCCTGTGTCACTGGCCTGTCATCCTGATCCTGGTTCAGTGAGGTGTTCTTTGGCCATCCCTTGCCTCATGGAGGCTGGTGATCTATCATATTCAGTGATAGGTTTTATTGTTAATTACCCACCTTGGTTTTAATTTGAGGTCCTGGCTTTATGCCTTTGTATTAGATTAACCAACAAGCTTGTTTGTTTATTAACATATTGTCATGTTTATTCATTATACGTCAGTTATTTTATCTCCTGTATGTGGGAGGGTAGGGATCAATGCCGGTGACAGACACAGCAGGGGTGGAACCAGGCAGAGGGCGTCCATGTAAAGATTACCTTCCCTATTCAAATCCCATTTAGGTGAAACAGTTTGCAGCAATTTGTCGTCCTCAGATGGTTCCTCCCAGCTTCTGTTCTGGGATGTCTGCCCACATTTGGCTGCTCTGTCCCTCCCAGGCTTCAAGCTGATTCTTGGCTGCTTCACTATTTGAGAGCCAGCTCATTGTGGGTCCTCTTGTCTGGAGAGACAGATATAATACAGCTTGTTGCCCTCCCTTGGTCTTGGTCTTGGGGTTAACACCACAGATGAATGGGTCAGCTCCCCTATTCTCAGAGTGATTGTCCCAGTCTCTCTGCAGACTCAGACAAATGTTTGTCACTTACACAGATCACTGTTCCAATCTTCTCTTCTCAAGGACTCGAAACTTTAAGAAATACAAACACTGAGTCTGAGGTAGTCACATGACTCCAGGAGCCAGAGCCCTATCCAGGGTCCACAACGTTTATGCCTTAATTGGGCACTGATGAATCCCACACAGTTCCAACCATACCAGGTTAAGACCTGCCACGTAGCTGGGACTCTGTGCCCCTCAGTTAGGGCAGTATGAATGCATCCCTGCCTGCCCACCGACCTGCCTACATATGCTTTGAGGATCCGGACCTTGCTCCCTACAAACTCTGGACCTACAACTCAGGAGCATCTGAGAACAGGGGAGCTCCAGCATAAAGTGGTTTGTAACATCCATCAGAGCAGCCACACCTGTGATAACATTGGAATCCCAGGGGTCATTCAGAAAGCAATCAGAAAGGTAGGACTGGAAGGGACCTCGACAGGTCTAGGTCAGTCCCATGCACTGAGGCAGAATTAAGAATTATCTAGATCAGCATTTCTCAAATGCGGCCACCAGCAAATTTTTTTCTGCCATGACAGCCACCAAACAATGGGCAGAGATTGGGGGGCAAATCAGTGGCTCCTCCCTTCAGCGCCTGGCTCCTGAATAGCTGTTGCCAAAGGCTGCAAGACGCGCTGCATTGGTGTTTGGGCTGGTGCTGCTAGCAGGGATCGGCGCCCTGCACGACACAGCCACATCAGGGGCTCCGGGCAGCACCTCCGGAGACACGTGGTGCCCGAGGATTGCAGCCACAAGCATCTTTGACGTAGGGGTGACCAAGGAAGGGGTTTGCCACAGGCCTTTATAATCTTAAGTGCCCTTTCGTGGACTGGGAGGGCCACTCACGCTGGGTCAGCTGCCACCAGCACATTAAAGAAGCTGTCTTCAGCCTTTTCTAACTCCTTCACCTCCTGCCCCAAGTTGAGCAGCTCCTGGTGCACCCTGAAATCCTCCACTGGCACCAAGTGGTCCCAGGAGACTGTCTCGTCAGGTGAGGAGGAAGAGGACTGCAGAGGTGCAGCCTGCAGGTGCGCCCCCTCCTGGCGAAGGCTTGTACCCACTGAGGTTCCCTCCAGGTGGTCTGACTCCTTATCCAAGGAGTGCTGCCTATGGGCCTTCTCTTGTGTCGGAGGCATGGACTGCACCCCCGATGACATAATGGATTGGGGCCCTGACCCCACCTGGATACCCCATGGGGCCCAATAAGGCCATTGTTGTGGCCATTGTCCCTGGGGTCAACCTGGAGCTGACTGTGCCACAAGCTGTGACGCTTTGTGGGGACATCGGACTGCCCAACGACTGTCCCCCAGGAAGACCCCGAGTTATCGTCATGGTCCAAGACCCTGGACTGGTGGTGCTATGTTCGTCCTTGGTCCCGGGCACCCTTCCATGCCGGGGACTGCCCTCTCGACACCTCCTACCTGGAGGATGATGAGGATTGCCTCCATCGCCATGAGCAGTGCTGACGAGTGGGGGTGCGCTCCGAAGAGTTAGAGGTACCAGAGCGTTGTCTTGGTACTGATGATTTCTGTTGCCGCTTGCCTTGCAGCCCTGCAGACGCCTTTGGTGACCGAGGTCGGAACTGCCCCGAACTCCTTGGTGCCAAGCCGGACTCCGGTGACCAGGTTCCATGCCGCGAACTCTGTGGTGGCGGGTCTTCCTCTGGCAACCAGGTTCTGCACTGTCTAGGTACAGGCGAACGCCTCGGTGCCAGGGATCTGGAACAGGAGCTGTCCAAGCACCACCTGGCAGACCTCGACAGGTGCTGCCTTCTGGCATGCGCTGCCTCCAGTGCTGGGGAGTGACACTGGCACTGAGAAAAACTCCATGTCCCATGCCGGGACCTGGAGTGACTACTGGGGGAGCGGCTCTGCTCTACCCTCGGAGACCGTCTGGCGGGAGATCTTCCTCCCTGTACCGGGGATCTCCATCACCTTTCAGGGCGACCCAACGTGGTACCGGCCCCTTCTCCCTCGGCGGAGGGGGGGCAGAGGTGGCATAGGCAAGGCCAATATGGCTTTTGCTGCCTGAAAAGCCTCCGGTGTCAACAGCATTGGCAGGGGCACTCTCCCACTCCCAGGAGTTGCGGGAGGCTCCCTGACCAGAGATGAAGGCACCAGAGAAGTCTTGATGGGTCGGGTCGGGTGCATCTCCGTACTCAACCCTGCCCATACCATCAGCGAAGGGGAGTGTCTGCGCTGCTTCCTCTTCAATGCCAGTGATGTTGTGCGGTGCTGACTCGAGGGCAATGCGGACAGTGCGCCCTATACCAAGGTCACGCTCGTTACCGAGGTGGAGCGGGTCGGTTTGGATGCCGGGCGGAGTGCTGCCTCCATCAGCAGGGCTTTCAACCGGATTTCTCAGTCCTTTTGATTCCTCAGTTTGAAAGTCCTGCAGATCTTGCACTTCTCTTTCCTGTGGGCTTCCCCCAAGCACTTAAGGCAGCAGTCATGTGGGGTCGCTGAGTGGGAAGGCCTTCCCGCAGGAGGCACACGGCTTGAAGCCTGGCGACCGAGGCATGGCCCAGCCGCTCAAAGTCCCCACAGGGACTCACCTTATCTCTAACTACTCTTAACAACATTTAACAACTACTTAACTAACTAAAACTAATTTAGAATATCAAATAAATCCAAACAAGGGAAATAGTACTTACTGAGCAAGGCTAGTTCCAGCAACCATCATGGGTGGAAAGAAGGATCTGCTTAGAGGAAAAAAGTTCCGGGTAACCATGCACGGAGACGTGCACACACCTATAGTGGGGTGGACATGAGCAAGCATAGAATCATAGAATATAAGAGTTGGAAGGGACCTCAGGAGGTCATCTAGTCCAACCCCCTGCTCAAAGCAGGACTAACCTCAGCTATATCATCCCAGCCAGGGCTTTGTCAAGCCGCAGCTTAAAAACCTCTAAAGATGGAGATTCCACCACCTCCCTAGGTAACCCATTCTAGTGCTTCACCACCCTCCTAGTGAAAAACCTTTCCCTAATATCCAACCTAGACCTCCCCCACTGCAACTTGAGACAACTGCTCCTTGTTCTGTCATCTACTACCATTGAGAACAGTCTAGCTCCATCCTCCCTGGAACCCTTTCAGGTAGTTAAAGGCTGCTATCAAATCCCCACTCATTCTTCTCTTTTACAGACTAAACAAGCTTAGTTCCCTCAGCCTCTCCTCATAAGTCATCTGCTCCAGCCCCCTAATCATTTTTGATGCCCTCCACTGGACTATCTCCAACATGTCCCCATCCTTGTTGTAGTGTGGGGGCCCAAAACTGGTCACAATATTCAAATGCAGCCTCACCAATGCCGAATAGAGGGGAATAATCACTTCCCTCGATCTGCTGGCAATGCTCCTACTAATGCAGCCTTCTTGGGAAGCAGGGCACACTGCTGACTCATATCCAGCTTCTTATCCACCGTAATCCACAGGTCCTTTTCTGCAGAACTGCTGCCTAACCCATCGGTTCCCTGTCTGCAACTGTGCATGGGATTCTTCCGTCCTAAGTGCAGGATTCTGCACTTGTCCTTGATGAATCTCATTAGTTTTCTTTTTGCCCAATCCTCCAGTTTGTTTAGGTCACTCTGTATCCTGTCCTTACCTTCCAGGGTAGCTACCACTCCCCCTAGCTTAGTGTCATCTGCAAACTTGCTGAGAGTGCAATCTACCCCATCCTCCAGATCATTAGTGAAGATATTGAACAAAACTGTTCCCAGGACCGATCCCTGGGGCCCCTGCCTGTGCTTCCAGAACAGTTTGTACCCATTCATGACAGTGCTCCAGTTGTGTGAGTTACCCCACCAAGTCCCGGTTATTCCAATCAATCATATCATATCATATCATGATCTTTGTATCATATTGGCCAAGATTTTTCAAAAATCTGAATTGAGACATTTAAAGAAGCCTGACTTTCAGAGGGTGGGTGCAACTTTAAGGTGTCTCCAATTGAGCACCTGAAGTCACTATCCAGTTTTGAAAACTTTGGCCTTAGCTTTTAATCTTATTCTGAAAAGATTGGGGCGTGTGTGTGTGTTCATTTATGAACAAACTTAACTGTCATTTTAAGGATTTTTTTTTTTAATGAATATCAACCATTTTTCCAGAGAAGCTAAAATAGGAGGTGAGGTTTAGAGGGAGGAAAACTTTCCCAAATCTCAACTATCCTGGAATTCAGGATGGCTATTAAAGATGGAGGGGCAGATTCTCAGCTGATACAAATTCATAGCTCCATTATTCAAGAGCTCTGATAACTTAACCCATTGATGATCCCCTGCTCAGATTTCTGGAAGAGAAACTCCTGTGAACAATGTAAGAGCTATCACATGCTGAGAATTTTTGAGAACATGAGCCCAGATCTTCAAAGGTCTTTAAGTGCTTCACTCCCATTGAAATCAATGGGTTGAGGAGCTGATGTTTGAGAGCTGGTCACAGGCACTTACTGAGGGCTGGTCTAAAATACAGAAACCAGACTAGTTTTATTTAAAATAGTTTTAAAGTGGTACAAACTCCAGTGTGTACAAGCTCTCAAGTAGAGTTGAAACCTGCCTTGTATCAATCTTAATTCTAGAATCATTTAATTTTTAGAAACAACCCAACCACCACAATAAGCTGTCTGTGCTATGTGGGCGTGGGGATAAAGGATGTCAGTGCTGGGCCACATTCCTGGCGGGCTGGGAGTTGGGCCCAGGCTTTGGACACGAATTGTCTTCCTCAAGACCCCTGACTTGGGCTAAAAAGGCCATGTACTACACAAGCAATAATCATGTGCAAACCACAGCGCTTTTCTAGTCTTGAAGTTAGGGAGCGGGGGAGAAGCAAACCACAGCAACTTTCTAGCCTTGAAGTTAGGGAAGGAGGGAGCATATCAGAGCAACTTTCTAGCAGTGTCCAGAACAGGGCAAAACTGCCCAATAGGCACCATGGTAACAGGATTGTAATACAGGCAAGCTATATCCCCCTGCCCCCCAGACCATTCCTGCCCTCACCACCTGGACAAAGAATTTGGTAAAAGGGTGTTATCTCTTCTTTCCCAGACAGCATGTCTGTCAGGGAAGGCTCGGAATCTCTCCCCCTAGTTTTTCCCTTGTTGCTAGTTTGTTAAGGGACTTCATGGTCATTCCTGCTGTTAAGATAAATGTATATGCTATGCAAGTTTCGTGGGAAATATTATTATATGCCTCCCCTAGCCATTAATATTCATTTTGTAATAATTTATATCACCAAATAGGGATTTATGGGGCCTTGTAGAAGGGTGAGTGTTTACATATTATTTAGATAAAAAGTTGTGAAGTAGTGAACTCGGGGCTCACTTTGTTGGATGCATGTGACAAAGGGGAACGAGTGGACTGGAAGCTGCAACCGAATAAATGCTCCTTATCACTCCACCTGGCTCAATTTCTCTGTCTTCAACCGAACCTGCAACATTTTGGCACAGCGAGCAGGGTGCCGGAGTTTGGGACTGATCAGCCCAACATGGAAGCGGGTAAGTGCAGTGTTCCATTCGGTTCAGCTCCTACGGTGCAGTCCTGGTTGGACCTCTGGGTGGAAAAGGAGGGGGTCCATTCTTCCCTGCCCGGGGGGCTCTGAATTCATGGGGAGCCTGTTTAAAGTGGATGGAGGACACCTTGGGTAATGCAAAAGCCTCCAAAGGGAGGAAGAAAGATATGTGCCTGCAGGGGTTAATGGCAGGGATTTCCCTGGTGTGGAAGGAGTCTGTCTCCGCGGCTGCACAGATCTCGGCTCTGCAGGATATAATTAACCAACTGCATGTGCTGACCCATCAATTGGTGATGGCAACACAGCTGGTGGAGGATCAGGCATCCTCTGCACAGGAATGGAAGGATCGGGCCTTTCAAGCTGAAGCTGCTTTGGCTGAAAGAAGCCGCTCAAAAGCCTCTCCTTCCACCCCTGATCTCTCTGGGTCAGGGAAGGCCATGCCCCCGCCCCTATATCCTTCCCTGTCACCCCTTTCCCCTTCTGCCCTCCCCTTGGCCTAGAGCACAGCCGTGGGATGGCTGGCAAGGATTGCTGACACCTCCAGTTTCAGTCCAGTGACTGTGACAGCAACTCCCACTCTTCTCTAAGAGCCAGAATAGAGAGTTGGGGGTGCAGGTTTCCAAGGAGCCCCACTTCCAAGGAGCCCCACTGATTTCTTTTGCTTTCTGTATCTTTTTTGGCTTAGGTTTTTCTTTTTCCTCAGTCTCTCTCTGTTTTCCCCCTTCTCCCCTCTTCCCCCCGTCTTCTGTCACTTTTCTTCTTGTTTGAGAGCTAAGGGTTAAAGCTACAGTTGTAAGGTTAAGGAATGTTGTTGTTGTTAGCCTGTACTTTAAAATGATTTCACAAAACTAATTGGTTGCTTTCCCCGCCCCCCTGCACTTTTGTTTTTCTGAAATTTTTATTGGAGGGAAATTTAGATACACTTTGGATGTGAAAAGTTTTTGACAAAGCACAAACTAAGGTAGCTGTGTTGTAAAGATTTTACTTGGTGGTTCAAATTTTACAAGCACAATACGCCACCTTAAAAATGCAGATCAGATAAAACGGTGGCTGAGTAGAAAACAAAACAAAACAGCACTCTAAGTGAAAGAATGGAAAGTTTGACGTCACAGAACTATGTTGCCGGTGAAGTGTTAAAGCTATGGCAGCAAAAAATAATAAAATGAAGCTAAGATATGGTTAATGGAATGCAGGGGTAGGTGATTTAGGGAAAGGAGAGAGGTTAAAGGTAGCTTTTGTAAGAATTAATATTACAAGGATTGAGGACAATTGAACAGTTGGAAGTTATGAAATTGTTGAAGGGTGATAGTTGTGCAAATGGTATAGGGATAATCGTGTTGTAAGGATGTTTTGGTTTGATAACGTTCAATAAAGTAAATATATGTATAATTTGCTACAGTCACATTGCATGGAAACCTAATAGTTAAACAAATTACACAAAGGGGTCAAGTAGTGGCTACTACCATGTTTTTGTGCCCAGGAGCCTTTACAGCTATTCTGAAGGAAAATGGGCCCTTTTCCTAAATGAATTGTTTGTAAACAATTAATTGTAAATAACTGCTGCAGGTTGCAGGCAGAGGGACAATCTGAGTTGAATCATTTGAGTACTGAACAATTAGTCAAAATTATAAAAGGAAATAAGAGGTTTTAATTAAAACTTGACTGTTTCTAAATGTACAAAATGAAAATTTGGGTATAGGTGTGTAAAAGGAATTGAAGTAGTGTAAGGGATGTTAAACAAACACGGACAGCTAGTAGTGCTTGGCTTTGTTATTAAGTATTTAATTTTTTTGGATACCTCAATAACAAGAGGATATAATTTTGGCAGGGGCTTCTCAGAGTGTTACGCTAATACCGGTATGGTTTAAGGAGGCTTCCTCGGGCCACCGTGTCTACAGTGGGTCCCCATTTAACTATTAACATTGTGTGAAACATTGCCAGCAGATTGAGGGAAATGATTATTCCCCTCTATTCGGCACTGGTGAGGCTGCATTTGAAGTATTGTGTCCAGTTTTGGGCCCCCCACTACAAAAAGGATGTGGACAAGTTGGAGATAGTCCACCGGTGGGCAACAAAAATGATTAAGGGGCTGGAGCACAAGACATATGAAGAGAGGCTGAGGGAACTAGGTTTGTTTAGTCTGCAGAAGAGAAGAATGGGGGGGAGGGGCGGATTTGATAGCAGCCTTTAACATCCTCTCAATGTGCAGCAGCAGGCAAAAAAGCTACCAGAATGTTAGTAACCATTAGGAAAGGGAGAGATAATATGAAAGAAAATATCCTTATGCCACTGTATAAACCCATGGGACGCCCACACCTCAAATACTGTGTGTAGTTCTGGTCGCCCCACCTCAAAAAAGATACATTAGAATAGGAAAAGGTACAGAGAAGGGCAACAAAAATGATTAGGGGGATGGAACAGCTTCCATATGCGGAGAGATTAAAAAGACTGGCACTGTTCACTTTGGATAGGAGATGACTAAGGGGGGGATATGATCCAAGTCTATAAAATCATGAGTGGGGTTGAGAAAGTGAAGAAGGAAATGTTATTTACCCTTTCCCTCAACACAAGAACTAGGGGGTCACCCAGTAAAATTAATAAGGCAGGTTTAAACAAACAAAAGGACATATTTTTTCACACAACACACTGTCAACCTGTGGAATTTGTTGCAGGGTGGATGTTGTGAAGGCCAAAAGTATAACTCGGGTCAAACAAGAATTAGCTCAGTTCATGGAGGACAGGTCTGCCAGTTCCTATTAGCCAAGTGTTCGGGGACAGAAC
>NW_027132660.1:0-45282 GCF_026122565.2 Emydura macquarii macquarii | reverse complement strand
TGGTGTGGAAGAACCCAAACTCAGGGGTCCTTACTAATATGTCCGTTGCCTTAGCGGATGGTCCAGAATTAGCCAAACAACAGATTGGCAAAATCAGAGTTTATTCTTTACATAAAGAAGGTAGTCCCTTCAAATATAAGGAACGACCCCTGCTTCCAAAAAACTGACCGTATTTATAGGGTGGTTTAAACAAGTTTTTACACGTCACAGTTTCCATGGTCATACATACTAAAAAAATATTATCTAGGAATTTCGTAACTGAATACTTGCAACTTTCCTTATCTAAGTGACAAGGTCTTTCTCTGCATTCCATCTCTACTGGCGTCTAGACCTCTTAACTATTTCATTACTTCAAAACATTCTAAGATTAATTAACTGCTAAAAAAACCCAAACATTTTCTATCTCAGGTTTTTTACAGCCAGTTCTAAAATCAGTTCTCAGCAAAAACAGAAACGCCATCTTGTTTTCCCTTCACATTGGCCAGGCATGACTTTCCCTTGGTGAATCCGTGTTGACTGTTCCTGATCACCTTCCTCTCTTCCTCATGCATTCCTTGATCCTAGATGTATACCTTTATAGTTAGCTGTACTAAAATGCATATTAGGGAGGCACAGAAGGACGGAGTGAGTTGCCCAAGGTCACAGAATAAGGCTGTGGAAGACCATGAAAATTAAGTCAGTTCTTTGGAGTGCCAGGAGAGCACTTTAACCACTGACCCATCCTTCCTCTCTGGTGGCTAGTGGCTGGGGGGGGGGGAACCCTGGCAGCTCAGCATGCTACATTACCAATTATTATCCTAGTAAGACAGGCTCTCCATTGCCCTGACCATCCCAGGAGCCCTTCTCTGCACCTGGGCATGCCAGAATTCATGTTCCTTCAATATCAGTGACCAGAATTTCACTCCATTTTCCAAAGGAGGGCTCGCCAGTGTCTTGTATAATGTTATCAATACTTTTCTGTCTCATCTGATACGTTCTAGGAGCTCGTTTGCCTTGTTCACAGCCACATCACGTTGGTGACTCACAGTCATCCTGGCACTGACTAATACTCCCAGCTCTTTCTCTTCCTCCTCTGTCTTTTCCGACTAACTATGGCTATATAAAAAGAGGTGTAGGAAATAGAAATAGGGTGGTGATTTTACTTCTGTAGATGGCATTCGTGAGACCAGTGCTGGAATTTTGCATTCGGGTCTGATGTGCAAAATTTTAAAATATGGAAACATTGAAGAGGGTGCAGAAAGAGCCACAAAAATGATTGAAGAGCTGGAGAAAATGCCTTACAGTGAGAGTCTTCAAGAGCTGAAACTGCTTAGCTTCTTCAAAGGAAGACTGAGCACTGACTTGACTACAGTGTACAAGCACCTTCACAGGGACAAAATACAAGGTCATAAAGGGCTCTTTAACTTAGAAGGGAAAGGTATAACAGAAACCAGTGGGTGCAAAACTGAAGGTAAAAAACTTGTATGTGGAAATTAGTCTCACATTTTTAACACTGAGGACGATTAACCAGAGGATCAAACTCCAAAGGGAGATGGTGAATCGTCCTGGTATCTCCAAATGGAGTCTGGAAAAGTCCTGGAAAATAAGCTTTATTGATGAACAAGTTAAGTTTAATCCAACACAAGTCATTGGGCTCCTACGGGGGTAAATGGGAGAAGCTATGTAGGCTCTGAAATACAGTGAAGAAACGCCTTCACAGGGACAAAATACAAGGTTGTAAAGGGCTCTTTAACTTAGAAGGGAAAGGTATAACACGAATCAGGTCAAAACTGAAGCTAGAAAACTTATATGTGGAAATTAGTCTCACATTTTTAACACTATGATTAACCAGTGGATCAAACTCCCAAGGGAGATGGTGAATTATCCTGATCTCTCAAAATTAAGTCTGGATGCCTTAAATACCATGAATCTATGAATCATGGTCTTGAGAAGGTAGGCTCTGATATCTGGGATGCAATTTCAAAATCTGGGATGTTGCTACTCTGAATGCTTAACTGCACTCCACAGGAAGATACGCTGGCCAAGAAGAATCAGAGTTGTCACAGTAAAAACAGAACATATTGTCTCTTTACCATCTAAACCAGGTATTTTCTGTCTTCTGGTGGAATCTCACAATTGTCCCACACTTAGAGCTGGGTACAACACTTCGTCTATGCCAAATGCTTATCAAAATGCAGGTCAAACTTGACCCCTGAGTCGCTTCCCTTTGAATGCTTGAGACCAGAGCTATACAGTCACCACCAGCGTCCTTTAAATATGTAGGTTTATTAGCAGAAAGCAAAAAGCATTAGAGAAAACGCTTATAAATTAACAAGCAGCTGTCACATATCTGCACTCATCTATCTCATACATCACTACAGGCTAAGTTAGAAAGGCTTTGCTCTGGAGATACAGGAACACAAACAACCTGTGACAAGACAGGGAGCTCTAGGGACCCGGCCTTGTTTCCCTGTGTCCCTGAGAGAGCACCTTCCCATTTGTTTGCCCCTTTCTTGAGGAAGCAGCCTTCTTTCAAGGACTCCCTGTGTGAGCCTGGGCATAGTCACCATCGTGTAAGCTGTGACAGGCCCAAGGATTGAATTTACCCTAAACCTTTACCCTAAACCTGTTTTCTCCCAGGCAAGCCATCTAAGATGATGCCCCTGTGGCCATTGCTCCATTGTTTGGCAGTTAGACCCATTTAGCCCCAAGGACTTGAGCACACAAGTCTGGTGCATGGCCTGAAAACCTTGGTTTTCCCGTGACAATCCAACCCTCCCCTCAGAGATCCAGAACCTAAACCTCACTGTGGGGAGCAGATCAACAGTCACCCCCAAGTACCCCCACATCTGCCCCAGGGGCATTGCTCTTTGGATTTCTGGCCGACCTGATCTTAGGGTCTCCCCTGCCCTCCTCCTCAGAGTATCTGAGCACCTTGAATGTATTCATCCTCCTGCAACTTCTGTGAGGCAGGGTAGGGCAGGGCAAGGCAGAGCTATTATCTGCTTGTGTAGAGGCTCAGAGACAGTTCCTCACTTGTCCATGGTCACTTATTCAAAGGGAATGAAATCCAGCTCTCCTGACATGCAGAGCAGAGACCAAACTACAAGACCAGCCTCCCAGATGGAACAGCTGGATTCTTTCTAATCCAGAACTGCCCGCTGTGCTGTGGAGAGAGGGGATAGCAAGTAGGCAGTTACTGGGGTTTGATTCTCTTTCCTGCTCCCCACCATCCCTCTGTAAAATGCTTCCCTTTGCACCCAGTAGCATTTGTGCCCATTTGGCACAGGTTTATAACGCTTCATGAGGGCTGTGGTTGTGGAAGAGTCAGGCCCATCATCCAATGGGATTCTGCATTCCAGCTAAATGGGAAAAACAATGCAAGGATTTTCACATAGGTTTACGCTAGTTGGCTACTGGTTGCCATAGACAGAGCATAGCTGCTGTGCACCTCACACTATTCAACTGCACTGACTTGTGTCAAACACATGTGCAGAAGTTGAGAGTGCTGTTAAACAGCTGCCACAGGCATCCCACCCAGAGGTGACGGCGTATAGAGAGTCAGTGTGACCTAGTGGATAGAGTAGTGGTCAAGTCAATGGCTTCTAATCCCAGCTCAGCTACTGGCCTGTGGCGTAATGAGAGCAAAGTCACTTCACCTCTCTGTGACTTGGTTTCCTTATTATCTATCTCTTTTCTAATGATTCCCAGCATTTGGTTTGCTTTTTTGTCTCTTGCTACACACAGAGCAGGTGCTTTCAGGGAATTTTATACAGTGACTCCAAGATCTCTTGCCTGAGTGGTAACCGCTAATTTAGACCTCATCATTTTATATGCAGAATTGGAATTATATTTTCCAAAGTGCAACACTTTGCATTTATCAACATTCAATTTCATCTGCCATTTTGTTACCCAGTCATTCAGTTTTGTGAGATCCCTTTGTAACTCTTCGCATTCTGCTTTGGACTTAACTATCTTGAGTAATTTTTTGTCATGTTTTGTATCATCTTTTTTCCATTTCATTAATGAATATGTTGAACTATACTGGACCCAGTGCAGACCGTGGGGGACACCACTATTTACCTATCTCCATTCTCAAAATTGGCCATTAATTCCTACCCTTTGTTTGCTTACATTTAACTAGTTACTGATCTAGAAGAGGACCTTCCCTCTTATCCCATGACAGATTACTTTGCTTAAGAGCCTTTGGTGAAGGACCTGTCAACTACTTTCTGAAAATCTAACTGCACTGTATCCACTGGATCACCTTTGTCCACATGCTTGTTGACCCCACAAAGAATTCCAATAGATTAGTGAGGCATGATTTCCCTTTACAAAAGCCATGTAGACTCTTCCCAAGAAATTATGTTCATCTACGAGTATAAAAATTCTGTTCTTTCCTATAGTTTCAACCAATTTTTCTGGTAATGTAGTTGGGTTTAATGATCTGTAATGGAGCCTTTTTTAAAAAAGTGGTGTCACATTAGCTACCTCTCAGTCATCTGGTACAGAAGTTGATTTAAATGATAAGTTCCATACCTGGGTTAGTAGTTCTGCATTTTCACATTTGAGTTCCTTCAGAAATCTTGGGTGAATCCCATCTGGCCCTGGTGACTTAGTACTGTTCAATTTATCAATCTCCTGATAGCATGTGCTATATAAGAGATAGGTTCTATTATTAAACCCTGGCTGACATATCCCTGTATAGCCTATTACTGCGTCCCATCGCACTGCTGGCCCATCCAGCTGGGGCACAGCTTTGGTGCTGATAAATGCACCAGATACAAGATTCAAGTGCCTATTTTAGCCTGTAAGTAGCCAGGGATGATGATCTACTTTGTGCGCTTCACGACAACAGGCACACGCTTGGCCCTAGCAAAGACTGAAAAATAATAATAAATTCTGCTCTAAACCCAGAACACAGAACAAACAAGTGAGTTTGATCATTTCATATTTTATTTAAACTATGCATAATTAACATTGGAAATCCCGGGCAACAATTGCTGTTGCTTACGAGATTAGGAGGATTCAGCAAAGGGACTGGACTTTTTTTATGTGTGACAGGAACACACACAGCTGTGTGCAACAGAAGCAGAAAAGTTAGAAGAGTTTTTTATCCTTTAATTTCCTGATCGTGACCTTCTGCTTCTGTCCTGTGGCTGAGAAAAGGAAGGAAGGTGTTGTGGGTAAAGCGGGGCACCAGGATTTCTGCAACTCACATTTAATTCTGAGCTCTGGCACAGACGTCCTATGTGACCTGGGACCTTGACCTGTAGAGCAGAGCCCAAACCACAGGACCAACATGCCAGCTGGACCAGCTGGATTGCCCTACCCCAGAGCTGACCCCTGCTCTGTGGGGTGCAAGAATAGCAAGGAGCCAGTTACAGGGGGTTGATTCTGTGACCAGTTCCCCACCAGCTTCAGTGGAATTTAGAGCAGCTTGAGGGCTGAGCTGACACTCACCTGTTGGCAACAGCTTCCCAGAGCACAGCACATTTTGGACAAGTCCCTGCGGACGGCTGCCACCCCAGCTTGCCCCCTTCTGGCCTTAGGTACCCTACAGGCACCCTCTCCTCCCTCTAAGGTCCTTGCTGTGACTTACTTTCAGCCTGGAAGACTGAAAACAAGATCCCCCTGTGTGGGTTTGTATTTGTTCTCCAAACCACAGGCTCTCTTAGCCCTCGCCCACCCCTCCTCCATTGCCCAGTAACCCTCTCTCCCCCTTGCTGGGGTCTGTGTTTGTTCAGGCTCACCACAGATTTCCTGGCTCCTCCCCAGCTGGCGCCCTTGGTAGCTCTGTCCCTGTTTCTCCTCAGTCAGCTCCTAAAGTCCCAGGAACATTAAATGGCTACACCATGGAGCAGGTTTTGAATCTCCCTCAAAGAGAAGAATCCCCGACACACCCCCTCTAATGTCCACTGAATGGCTGGGGTGGGCTAGGAACTGGCTGTGCCTCTTTTGCGTAGCTGAAGCCTGTCTCTAGACCTTTGCATGGCTGGGGCAGCACAAATGTAGGGGATTGGGAGGGAATCTGGGCCTGAGTCTCTTGTCAGACTCTTGTGTATGCGACCCTCACTCACACACGCAGCTCTGCTCTGCCTGGGGGCAGGACAGTGGATTGGGGTGTGCTTTGTGTAGAGCGGTCCATGGGGTCAGAGGCTGCCTGAATGGCTTCCCTTAAGGCTCCTGCTTTAATCCTGTCTTGGAAATGACTAAATCACAAGCACGTAGGTGAAAGCACACGGGAAGGGTGGGCGGCCCTTCCCCTGGAAAAACCCTGCTCACAGCTGGTGCTGCTCTCATGGATCACACAGCAGCGAGAATGCTCAGGAAGGGCCAGGACTGTGACTGCAAAACAGCTCTGCAGCTTTTTTCATTGCCCCTGGGTGTTTAACCAGAGACGGGACAGTGACAAGTCATGTACAATGGGACAAAGCATCTATGTTCCTTCTCTTTACTTACTGTATCCACAGGAATTCTAAAGTCTGAGCTGACACTGATATGGCTCTTTATGTGATACTATCCCAACCATCCCCTGGCTCTACATAAACACAAAGTATTTTTAAATATTGCTGCCTGCCTCTGTCCCATTCCCCCAGTGCGTGCTGTCCTTCTTACCAGCTGGTGACGGGGATCAGTAGCTCATGTCCTGCCATGTCCTCTGGAAGTGTCTAGGATGGAAAAGGTGGCTCATGATTTTCATCTCCCATATCATTAGTCCTGGAGCCAGGTAATGAACTGACCCTTTACTTGACGAACACCCTGAATATCCTTGCACGAATGGCTTTGGTTTTCACGCTGTACACAACTGTATTCATCAGGGGTGGGACCAGCAAATAGGATTACAGATCGCAACAACGTGGTGAAAGGCCATAGACAAGAACAAGGAGGATTCAGTGAACGTAAGCGAGTGGATGAAGAACAACTGGGCAAAAGAGGCATCAAAGCTGATCTCCCTAGAGTTAAACCAGAATATGCTCAGTACGGTTGGTAGGGTGGATATCGATATGCCAAGGTCTGTGACGGCCAACATGGAAAGGAAAATGTACATGGGCTCGTGAAGGGTCGGATCTGTTTTTATAATGAATAAAATGACTGAATTTCCTAATACGGAAATAACATACATTAAGCAGAAGGGGATAGAAATCCAGACATGGGCATCTTCCTGCCCAAGTATTCCGGTGAGAAGGAACACAGCAGGTTGGAATTTGGTGTCATTGACAGCTGACATGATGCACTGCAAAGGTCTGAGGAGTTTTGAACTTTACTTCCTGAAAAGAGAAATAACAGGAGACTAGATGATATTAAATGAGAAATCATTCTGCTCTCAATGCAAGTCTAGAGACTTGTAGAAGCTGAAGGAAGATCAACAAAAACATATTTTTGGATTTACACTTGACGATTACCTGTTCTATTCATTCTCTCTGAAGCACTTGGCATTGGCCACTGTTGGAACAAGATACTGGGCTAGATGCAGATTGGTCCAACCCAGTATGGCAGTTCTTATATTTTTATAAAAACAATGAGAGTTCTGTGGCACTTTAAAGACTAACAAATTTAATTTTTGTAGGCATAAGCTTTCATGAAACTCAGCTCACTTCATCAGATGCAGAGGTAGTCTTTAAAGTGCCACAGAACTCTCGTTGTTTTTGCTGTATACAGACTAACATGGCTACCCCTCTGGAACTTATATTCTTATGTACAACACCATTCAGAAGATTGGCATGGCAAGACTTCATCAGACTTCTAGTCCATCTAGCCTAGTATTCAGTGGCCAGTAACAGATAATTTGGAAAAAGGTAGAGGAATCCCTGCAATAGACAGCTGTGAAATAACCTGCCCCCAGGGAAAGTTTCCTCCTGACACCCACTGGTTAGACATACTTTATAATGTAAATCAGGAAGCTTTATAGCCCTCCCAAACCTTTTTTTAAAAAAGTCCCCACTACGGTAATTGGATGATCTCGTTCCCCATATAAATAACCAGTCCCTCTTTGTATTCTACTAACCTCTTGGTCCCATTGATTTCTTCTGGTTGTAAGTTCCACAGTCTGCTTGAGCACTGTGTGTTTTTACATTTATGACCTTAATAAATGCGTTTCATTGCCTCATTTTTTTTATTTTCTCCACTCCCTAGAGCCCAAATTACATCACTTCCTCTTTGCAGGACATGGGATACATTCTTAGGCCACATTTTGAGTTCAGGAACGTTGACTTCAACAGTGTCTCTCCAGATTTACATGTATAAATTCAATTGGAACCGATCTCTATTTACTTACACTTAGCCAATGCTCCCAGTGATAGACTCTGAACCTCAATAATTGCTCCAAGAAAAGCTTCAGTGCTTTGCCTGGCTATTGTTGACTGAATCCAGAGAGATCGATCCTCCTACAGGCTTCTATTTACCCTCACAGGACCCCATCCTCTTCGCAGACAAGGGTTCTGTAGATATTTGGCACAATACAAGCTAACAAAGAGAGTTAATTCATCTCGGTGGGAGAGTCATTGCTGTGCATAAAAAGTGCAAACGTCAGATTTCACTCATATGCAGTTGAGTGTGCAAGTTAGATCAGCTGTACTAATGTAACAGGTGATGGGCATAAATCTTTGCTGAAACAGAGACCAGCGTTTCTGTTAGCTCATGACTTTTTGGAAAGTCTCACGCAAGTATTGCAGAGTTATTGTGTGCAATATCCTGAATTTAAGTGTTAAGAACAACTTCTGGTCACTTACCAGGAGACAGTGTTATGCAACTGCTCACTGAAGGAATAATTAATACGATAAGCCCATTGCAAAGAATAGTTGGAATACTGCTGAAATACTTTCTAAAGCAAAGGCCATTAAGTAGTAAAGTTACTCCTGCTCCTTCCTGTACATATTCCAACAACTCTGCAGCTGGCGTTTCCTAGACATGCATGTAATGAAAGTTTGTAATAATTGTATTACTATGAAAAGTTTTGGCATTACATTTAAAGTACTATTTTTAAGGACAAACATGTAAGCCCATTCTTTCCCCTCAGATTTTCTTTCAGTTATGATTGCTCAGGTTATAAAGGGACCTAAATTGTAGTGTGGGTCATCTGGATTTCTGGAGAATTTGAAAACATTGCAGCCTCTCAGCCCGCATTCATTCGCTCGTCATCAAGGATTAGTCTGGGAAATCCTATGCAACTAGTAGCTCTTCTATCCTTCGGTTAATATCTGACCGGTTCCCATTATAGTCTTTGTTGTCAATCTGCAGCCTTTATCTGGAGTGGTACAGGCTTTGGAATCAGCATATACAATATTCGTTCCCAGGGCTCTCACTCTCTAGTACACTGGTTTTCAACCTTTTTTCATTTCCAGACATTTACAAAATTTCTAATGACGCTGTGAATCAAACACACAGTCTGCAGACTGCCTGGGGTTTGAGGACCGCAGGTTGATAACCACTGGTCTAGTACAGAGTAACCCCAGACCCTGTTATACTGCTACGATGGGGATTAGCGGAAAGTGGTTTTAAAAGTGAAATGCATGAGTATTCATGGAAATCAAACTTCATTTCACAAATGAAAGCTGTCTATTTCTCACTCTCTCTCTAGCTGTCTCTGTATTGTATTAATGAAATATGCACCACCCTGGAACGGTATTGTTACAAGCAGGGAGCTGAACTGCCATAATTATGAATGTGTATGTTAAACCCAATTCTAGGGCTGTTGATTGTATGGGTATATTGGGTTAAATATTGGGATATTACCAGTATGGCTAGTCCTAGTTTAATAGCAGGCTGCTGGAAAACAAGCAGGAAGGGAAACAATAGGTAAAGAAAAGCCCTCTCTCACTAAACACTTCCGGGAGGTTGAGAGACAACCCCTGAGCTTCACACTGTGAAGATCCCATTTCCGGGCTCCAGCCAAATTACACAGCTTTTTTTGCCAGTGCTGGGAATCTGTCCAGAGGTGGGGCAGCTGGTGCTGAGAAGCTCATCAGACTGACAGATGCACAGACACTGCTGGGGAAAACAGAAGACACTCAGTCTGCTTTGTCCCTATATGAGTTGAACAGCTTGAGAGACATATACAGACTTGTTTAAAAACTCTTTTATTATCTCCTGTGTTGCTTTTATTCCTACAATCCAGACTGAACAATACTTTGGTTCAGGAAGGCTGGTCACTCTTGTCATCACAGGTCACAGACTCCCAAATGGAAGAACCACAGGGGTAGAACCTGCCGCTGCTGGGCAAACCAATTTGACTCTCAGTGTGTTGTAGCCCAGGGCCCAGTCTGAGGGCAGGAGAATGGTGGGATTTCACCCCAAGAGAGGGAACAGGAGGAGGCTGACATCTGGCATTCGGAGACCAGAAAGAGGGCAGAGATGCAGGATGCCCTGTAACTATGACTGGCTGATATAGGGAAGAAATGTTGGAGCCCACACCCTGTCAGGAAACAAAACTGTTCCTCACATCATCTTCTACCACAAAGCATCTGAATTCCCACATTCATAATCGATCAAGAGAATAAAATCTTTGAACATGGAGTTGCTCATTACATTTCCAGGAGCAAATAAACCTTAAGGGATTTCTCACTGATATTGCATGTACTATTCTCCATCCCAGAGCACAGTGTACCTCTGGAAATGGGACCTATTGAGAAATCCTGACTCAGGGCTCAGGGTATTGGGGTTTTCACATTCCAAACTCTCTTTGCACCTGCACAACTGCTCTAGGAACATCTCCAGCTCCCTGAGAGCACAGGTTCATCGGAGATGTGCTATCGGGGCCTGTCACAGTAGCCACAGCCCACAGGATCTGCTGAAGGGGCCGTTGTAGAGGATGGAGGGGGCTGGAAGGAGATGGGAAGGCTGGTTAGAGTAGCTGGTGAGAGATAAATTGGGTGGGAGTTTTACACTTTCCATACCCAGAGTGCAGCCATAGACTCAGTCAGTGCAAGATTCATTGCTGTTGCGAGAAAGAGGCAGAGGATAAGACTCCAATTTCTTCAGGGGATATGGGCAGGGCCATGGCAACTGAATTTTCAGTGGAAAATGTTCAGTTTTTTATGAAAACCCACCTGCAAAAATGGATGAAATGGAAACATTTTACTGTGGGTCAAAATGTTTCATTGGGGAAATTCCTCTGTTTTCCAGCCCAGCTCTAGTTCAAACCATGAGTTGGTGTCATTCATGTTACCTGACCACACACCTCTGGTCACCCAGAGCAGGGTGTTGTAACAGCGGAGCCCTTCTCTCCTGGCCTCATGGAGGAGCAGCCAGGACAAACTTGTGTGGTCATGCAACCCCATGGGCTTACTGGCAACCCCCCTCACTCATGGGGTCGCAAAGCCACCTAATAAAACTTGGAATACTGGCTCTGCTCGGCTTTAAAGATACAAACAATGCAACAATTCGTCAGGACAGAGAAGAGGTACAACAAGCACAGAAGGAATGCCAGCCAGACATGAGCTGCTTTGAGACCTGGGGCTCCAATCAAGATGAAGGTGAAAGCAATGAAGCTGCTGTTATTGAAAGCTGACATGGGTGGGGTGTGATGCTATTGTCCAGCTGCCTTTACAGAATCATGGAATGAAAACTATTGTAGTTATTGGCATCAAATTGAGTGTTATCAGAATCCATCCCCCTGTGTCTCTAGGGAGCTTATAATGTGCAGATATTTCCCAGTACATTGCATCAGTACTGGCAGCTGTAGGCCCTCACATTGGAACAACAGACAGTCAAATGTCATGGGTGTTTCTATTTGGATGCCTGACAGATGTGATCTTAGGGTCTCCCCCAGCCCCCTCCTCAGAGTATCTAAGCACCTTGAATGTATTCATCCTCCCGCCATCTCTGTGAGGCAGGGCAGGGATATTATCTGCTCAGAAGAAGCACTCTGGGCTTTGCCCACGGTCACACAGGGCAAGGGAATGAATCCAGCTCTCCTGACACACAGAGCAGAGCCCAAACCACAGGACCAGCCTCCCAGCTGGACCAGCTGGATTCTTGCTTCCTTAGAGGTGTCCCACTGCAACTTGAGACCATTGCTCCTGGTTCTGACATCTGCTACCACTGAGAACAGCCTACCTCCATCCTCCCTGGAACCCCCTTTCAGGTAGTTAAAGGCTGCTATCAAATGTCCCCTAATTCTTCTCTTCTGCAGACTAAACAAGGACAGTTCCCTCAGTCTCTCCTCATAATTCATATGCTCCAGGCCTCTCATCATTTTTGTTGCCCTCTGCTGGACTCTCTCCAGTTTGTTCACATCCTTTCTGATGACCGATTTGGAGAGACTCAGGACTGGAAGGGATTGTTGGGGCCTGGTGGGTGGCAGAGTTGGCTACCTTTTGATGGCAGAGAGAGGCAAAAGAATGAAAGATGGAGGAGGGTGAGGAATGGTGAGAATCAGCAACCATACTGATGGCAAATAGGTCTGAGAGCATATGAGATGCCACCAGTGCTGGTGGTTGGGAAGTCATGGAAAGGCAGAGTGACAGGGTGTGTGGGGGTGCGGGATGATGGGTGACGACTCAAAAAGAGATCAGGTGATGGTTGGAGAGAGTAGTACTTGGTGATGGAGTGAAAAGACATCTGGTGTGAGGAACTTCTCAGAGTGTGAACTGCCAAGAAGGCAGAACTCAGAGAAATTGAGACAAAGCACCCTTGATTAATGAGGAGACATCCTTCCCCCCTCCTGTCATACAGGTTTAATGTCAGTGGCCCCAGGCGATCACATTCTACAGGTGTATTTTCCCACTTTGTCACGAAGCTCTTTGATTTTGACCCCATAAATGATAGGGTTGAACATGGGGGGCACAAGGAGATAGAGGTTGGCTAAGAGGATGTGAACATGAGCAGCGATGCTCTGACCATACCTGTGCATCAGAGAAGAGAAGAGGCTGGTAGTACAACCCATAACCAACACACAGATGTGGGGTGTGCAGGTGCTGAGGGCTTTCCGGTGGACTTTTTTGAGAGAGATCCTGAGGATAGCCCTGATGATCAGCCCATAGGACAGGCCAATGAGTAACAGGTCTAACCCGATGATCACTAATAATATCACCTGGCTGTACACCTGGTTGACTGTGGTGTCCCCACACGACATCTTCACCACAGCAATGTGCTCACAGTATGTGTGGGTGATAACGTGATTGGCGCAGAATGGCAGCCTCCGCAGTAGCAGGGGCTCTGGCAGAATCAAGAGAACAGCTCCTATCAAACCCATTAGCCCTAGCTTAACGATTCGTGCGTTGGTGAGGATGGTGGCATATCTCAGAGGGTGACATATGGAGACGTAGCGATCAAAGGCCATTATCATGAGGATGGTTGAGTTCGTAACACCAAGCACGTAAAGGAAGAATATTTGTGTGAGGCAGCCCTCCACAGTGATGCTTTTGGAATGGAACCAAAATATGCACAGTGCCTTTGGCACAATGCAGGTAGTCTGGCCGATGTCTGTGAGCGCCAGCATGCAGATCAGCAGGAACATGGGCTTGTGCAGGGTCTCCTCTTTGCAAACAATAAAGAGTATAGTGAAATTTCCCAACAGGATGAAGATGTAGAACATAGAGAAAGGGATGGAAATCCAGATGTGGGCAGCTTCCAGCCCCGGGATGCCGTTTAGGATGAATGTTGACGGGTCAGAGGGCGTGAGATTGAAAACCTCCATGAGATGATCACAGCACTGATAACTCTCAGGATGCCTGTGGAGGGAGAAAAACACAGCAAGGGGTGTTAGGCACTTGGCAACAAATATCATGGTAAATATTTTATAGTTACTAATAATCTAGGAAGGGAGGGAGCAGTGAGGTGGCAACATTATTCCCTTCTATTCGGCACTGGTGAGGCCACATTTGGAGTATTGTTTCCAGTTTTGGGTCCCCCATTAGAGGAAGGATGTGGACAAATTGGAAAGAGTCCTGCAGATGGCAATGCAAATGATTACGGGGCTGGAGCACATGACTTATGAGGAGTGGCAGAGGGAACTACATTTGTTCAATTTATTGAAGAGAAGAATGAGTGTGGATTTGATAGCAGCCTTCAACTGCCTGAAGGGGGGATCCTGGAAAGATGGAGCTAGGCTGTTCTCAGTGGTGCCAGATATAAGAACTAGAAGCAATGGTCTCAAGTTGCAGTGGGGGAGGACTAGATTGGATATTACGAAAACGTTTTTCTCTAGGAGAGTGGTGAAGCACTGGAATGGGTTACCTAGGAGGGTGGTGGAATCTCCTCCATTAGAGATTTTTAAAGGACGGCTTGACAAAACCCTGGCTGGGATGATTTAGTTGGGGTTGGTCCTGCTTTGAGCAGGGGGTTGGACTAGATACCTCCTGAGGTCCATTCCAACCCTAATTTTCTATGATTCCATGATTTGCAGATGGCACCAAATTATTTAGGCCATAGTCCAGTCAAGAGATGTCCTCAGAGGGAGCTAATGAAGCACAGTGATAAGAGATGATGATGATAAGAGATGATGATGATAGATGATGTTCAAAGTCAATAAGTGAAATGTATGTCCATTGGGGGGGGGGAAATATTCTGCCTTCCTACCTGACAAGGGTAAGCAGAGACACTCTACAACAACACCAGCTCCTTACCCTTCTCATGCTTGAATACTGATAAAGTTTGCAGATCCCACAAAAATTGGGAGATGGTAAATAATGAAGAGGACGGGTGACTGATTCACAGCGATCTGGACTGGTAGGTAAACTGGGTCGAAGCAAACAATCTGTGTTCTAATACAGCTCTGTAGATGTATGTGTCTATGAACAAAGAAGGAAGATGATACTTACACAATGGGGGACTCCATCGTGGGGAGCAGTGTCTGTGAACAAGATTTTGGGAGAGTAATGTAATAATTAGCTAAACATAAGGTCCCTGTGTGAGCCTGTGGCCAAAAGAGCTAAAGTGATCCTGGGATGATAAACAGGGAATCTCACGTTGAGGTAGAGAAGTTGTTTTACCTCTTTCCTTGACAGAATGCAACTGCTGCTGGACTAATGTGTCCAGTTCTGGTGTCCACAATTAAAATTAGATGTTGATACACTGAAGAGGATTCAGAGAAGAGCCAGAAGAATCTGTAAAGATTAGAAATCCTGCCTTACAGTGATAGACTAAGTAGACTGAGCTCTTTGAGTCTAAGATAGATGGTTTAGGGGTGATTTGATCACAGTCTACAAATAGCCACATAGGTAAGAAATATTGAAGAATGGGCTTTTCAGGCTAGCCTAGAAAGGTCTAACACCTCCATTGAGAATAATTAACAATTTACCAAGAGAGTAATTAACCATTGCAGCAATTTACCAAGGGTCATGGCAGATTTTCCATCACTGAGAATTTCTGAGAACCATCACTGAGAACCAAGGTCGATGTTTCTCTATAAGCTCTGCTCTAGGAATTCCTTTGAGCAGGTCTCTGGCTGTGCTATACAGGAGGTCAGACTAGATGATCACAGTGGTGTCTTCTGGCCTGGGAAATAGTGAACACGTCCCTGCAGTGCATACAGGAATCAGCAGGAGGCATTTTGACTGCAAGGTGGTTCCTGACTTTACTGAAGGCATTTTTTTTCCTCATGACAATGCTGAATTTAGCCCTAGGAGGAAAAAATCTCATGTGACTTTGGAGCCTTGAAAATAATACTCTGGTGTCTTTTTCACAGGGCTGAGGAATCCCATGAGACACGGCATGGATGAATATTTCAGATGAGAGAAATACTGACATGACCCCATAAAATCTCTGCCCTGAGGAATGTATGTACAACTGTCCCATTAATGGTCCAGCAGAGCTGGCTAACAAATGATCCCAGAGAGTGCCGGGTTTAGCGTCTGTGTTCCACTGGCTCACTGTGTTGGCCAGGGTGTCGCCTGCATGTGGCAGCTGCATTTACCTAACACTGACATAACCCAGAATTCCCAACTCTCATTATATCCTGTGCACACTTCTCAGCTTGCTCGTTGTTGCTGTGTAGCTGGCCCCGAAGCCCAACGCAGTGTGTGTGCATGCAACAAGAGCAGCAGCACAGCACAGGTGCCTTGGCATCTGCTACTCAGGGTATGATGTTCTCACCGGAGATAAACCATCACTGATCCCCCTAGACAAGGGACAGGGGTGACAGGGGCTCCTCACCCCTGCAGAGGAAGAGCTGTGGTGAGCTTGGGGTGGTTCGGAGGCTGTGGGGGGCCACAGATAACTGGGAAGACTGGAGAAGACACTGATACCCAGCAGAGTGTTCGAATCGGGGCAGCCTGGGATGGGGAAGGCGATTATAGACGGGGTCAGACCCGATGGGAGATGGAACCAGCTGCAGAGCAAAGATCAATGGTTCTTTCCACTGTGGAAATACCTGAAGTTGCATAATTAACATTCAACAACCATTAAAAAAATGGAAAAAAAATGAGTAAAGGTTGTGACACCCAGGCTGCAATTCTCTGTCTCGCCAGGGGAAGGAGGCCCTGAGGGCAGCCCAGACACACTCGGGCCCAGAAAAGCTCCCAGCACTGGCCTGGGATCAACCATCAGAAGAAAAACTGAATTTCAGCAGTGCTGCCCGCCTGTCCATTTACAGCCTCCTAATAACTCCCACAGCCCTTTGTCCTGCTACACAATGATCTCAGTCACCCAGGACCAACACCAGGTGCTGGACACACCACACAGTGACAGATCATAGAAATATCAGCACAGCCTAGGTTAAATTCTGGTTCTGGCTGCGCTGGGGAAAGGGGGGATGGAGGAGGAGCCTGCACAGCTTGTCCAGGGGTGAAGGGAATCCCAGGAGCAGCTCAGTGTGTGCAGGGAAGGAGAGAGAGACAGACCCTAGGGGAGGGGAGAGAGAACATGCAGACTGAAAGGAGCCAGCGTGAGTAACTTCCTCAAAACGACAGAAAGCTTTAGCATATTCCTGCCAGTTAGAAACCCAGACACAACTTCCTGTTGTTACTTTTCCGTGTTGGCAATTGCTGAAGCTGCCACGTGGCTGTTGTAGGACTGATCACAAGAGAAGGGATGGGCTGGATGGAGGTAGGTGTCAGAGACAATCTACTGCAGTGTGTCCACATTACATTACAGTCTGGAGACACACCTTGCCCAGGAGGCAGGAGGCTAGTTACACCTCTTTGTTGTGTGAATTAGGCAGGATGTCCGTTCCTTATTTTGCCCTGTTTCAGGACTCTGTGCCACTGCGATCTGGACAGGATACGTCCCGCCACTGTGTGTGCCTGGATCTCCCCCAGTAAAATTTCCAATACTGCCTGCTTTCCTCTAAGTCAGAGGCATGCTTTTCTTTTTACTGCATTTTGGTGTTTCTCATCCTTTATGGAACCAGAGACACAGGGGAACAGATGGAGCAGACCCACCACACCCAAATTTTATCTCTAATTGTTTTGAACCTCTAAACTCTGAGTTTAAGATTTCAGCTACTCTCCTCTCAGTTCTTCTCTGGTCCAGATGAGCTCACCCATCCTTAGAGGCCACAGGACGACTCCAGTAGGAGTCACAGGAGGCTCACGGCAGGTGAAAAACAGGCCATTTATTTAAATCCCTAAATGTGGATTTAGGGTGAAATCCTGGCCCTGACGGAAATTTTGAATTGATGTAAATGGGACCAAGATTTCACCCTGAGTGTGGTACTTTAGGCTCCCTGTTGTAAAAATCATGACTTCAGGTCCTGCAGCAGCGAGAGCTATTCTGTTACAGTGCTGAAAGAGTCTGAAGGAAGACGCCCAGTTTATGTGGCGTCCTGAGACCAGGGCATGAAAGATGGGGATTTCAAAAGACAGTGGCCCTGATTTTTCTCTCAGTAATGCTAGTGTCAATCTGGAGTGAGCCACTGAAGGCAGAAGGTGAGAGCAGAATCTGGCTAGTCTGTAAAGGCCTGTGTGATACATTCATGTTGTGAAATCTCAGCTATCACACGTACCCACTGCAGAGTCTTTGACTGCATGTATTAACTTGGCAGTGAAGTGTTGAATGAACATTGGAAAATTTGAGAGAACCAGAAAAAAACCACACACACCAAAAAAGAAGATAAGAGTTAGAAAGAGACTATAGGAGACAAGGAAATGATCTTAAAACAAATATTTATCTAAACGACTTACAATAAATCTTTAGCTCCCTATTTAAATCCCATGGAGTTTCTGACAATACTAAACAGTTCCAGTCTACATGCTGGAGAATTCCTGCCCAGATTGTTCTTCATTTGAACTCTTCCTGAGCCCTTAGCACTAAGTTTATTAGAAAAACAGGCAACTCACCGGAATCCCTGCAGCAGAGAGGAAATCTCCGTACTGCGACCTGAAAATCAGTGTACGAATCTCACGTCTGAAAGTCACAGTGCTGGACAGGGACCTTTATGAAGCCCCTGTGCAGTCCCTGTGGAGTCTCAGGCTGGCCAGGACTACGGGAGGATTCCCTGAGCTCCATGAGCAGTGGGAAGAGCTGAAAACAGACCCTGGTGAATTTTAGTGTAAGAGCCTCCCCTGGGAGTGAAGAAATGATTCACCGTTAACAGAAGCTCAGATTGTCAGGGCTAACTGAGACTTGCAGACTTGCTAGAGTTGTCCTGCACTGCTAAAACCCCAGAGAGAAAAGAAGAGCTAAGGGTTAGACGTACTCATTTACCTATCAGCATTTCTGTGCTGCTGCTCATTGTCATAGAATCAGAGCATCTGCTGCTACTCCCGGCTGATGAGCCCTGTGCTGAATCCCTGAGATCGTGACGTGCACGTGGACAGGCTCTTGCTCATCCTTGTTTCAATCATAGGATTTCCACACAGAGTAACAGTCCCTCCCATCTGCTAGCCTGTCCCAGATTGTCCCAGCTTAGTCATCAACCCTCATGGTGCAATATCCTGCCATAGGGAAGCACGTACCCTGAAGCCTGTGGACTGATGGTCTTTGTCTCTTTATCCCATCTACAGTGACTGTACAGGCTGTTATTGAGGTGTGGAGGGTGCAGAGAGATGTTCAGAGGCAAGTTAGGTGTCCATTGTCCATCCACATTCAAATGGACTTCTTTGTTCAGAAAAGCTGGTTGCTTACAATATTTGCTATTCTCTCTGCACATCAGTATTGTTTGTTCCTGCGCACTCAGTATGATTTCTTTAAAATACAGCCAGCTCTCTTGGCCTCCTTTCCCCCTCATATGAGCATCCCAGGGGATCCTGCCCATCAGCTCCCTGAGAGAATCAAAGTCTGCTTTTCTGAAGCCCAGGATCTGTATCCTGCTGTTCTCCTTTCTTCCTTTTGTCAGGATGCTGAACTGGACCTTCTCATGGTCACTGCTGCCCAGGTTACCGTCCACTTCTACTTCTCCTGCAAATTCTTCCCTATTAGTCAACTGTGAGTTCCCTTTACATAAACCATGTTGACTCTTCCCCAAGACATCGTGCTCCTCTATGTGTCTGATAATTCTGTTCTTTACTATAGTTTCAAACAATGTGCCTTGTACCAAAGTTGGGCTTCATGGTATATAATTGCCAGCATCGCCTCTGGAGCATTTTTAAAAAATTGCCATCACATTAACTATCCCCAAGTCATCTGCTACAAAAGCTGATTGAAAGGATAAGTTACATACCACAATCAGTGGTTCTACAATTTTATGTTTGAGTGAAACTTCAGAACTCTTGGGTGAATCCCATGTGGTCCTGTGCCCATGTATTACTGTTTAATTTGCCAATCTCTTGATGACAAGTGCTAGATAAGAGCTAGGTTTGATTATTAAGCCCTGGATGAGGGAATCCCTGGGCCTGAGTCTCTTGTCATGACTCCTGTGTGTGTGACTCTCACTCACACACTTTGCTGTGTTCTGTCTCAGGGCAGCACGATGGGTGGGGGCGCTCCTGAATGGAGAATTGGTCTGAGATAAATAGGATGAAATTCAAGAAGGACAAATTCAAAGTACTCCATTTAAGAAGGAACAATCAGTTGTACACGCACAAAATGGGCAATGACTGCCTAGGAAGGAGTACTGCAGAAGGGATCTGGGGGTCATAGTGGACCACAAGCTAAATATGAGTCAACAGTGTAATCCTGTTGCAAAAAAGTGAACATAATTCTGGGCTGTAATAGCAGGAGTGTTGTAAGTAAGACATGAGCAGTAATTCTTCCACTCTTCTCTGCGCTGATTAGGCCTCAGCTGGAGTATTGTGTCCAGTTCTGGGTGCCACATTACAGGAAAGATGTAGACAAATTGGAGAAAGTCCAGAGAAGAGCAACAAAAATGATGAAAGGTCTAGAAAACATGACCTATGAGACAAGACTGAAAGAACTGGGTTTGTTTAGCCTGGGTAAGAGAAGACTGAGAGGTGACATGATAACAGCCTTCAAGTACATAAAAAGTTATTACAAGGAGAAGGGAGAAAAATTGTTCTTCTGAACCTCTGGGGACAGGATAAGAAGCAATGGGTTTAAACTGCAGGAAGGGAGGTTTAGGTTGGACATTAGGAAAAACTTCCTAACTGTCAGGGTGGTTAATCAGTGAAGTAAATTGTCTAAGAGGGTTGTGGAGTCTCCATCATTGGAGATTTTTAAGAGCAGGATAGACAAACACCTGTCAGGGATGGTCTAGATTTCACTTAGTCCTGCCATGAGTGCAGGGGACTGGACTAGATGACCTCTCGAGGTCCCTTCCATCCCTATGACTCTATGATTCAATGTTATTTTAAAAATCTTTTATTCTCTTATGTCAGGGGTGGGGAACCTTTTCCCTGCCAAGGGCCATTTTGACATTGGTACCTGCATTCGCGGGCCAATCCGCCGCCGAATTCTCCCCGCCGCCGCCGAAAAGGCGCAAACGGCGGCAGGGTTTCGGCGGCGGGAACTGTTACGGAACCGCGCCGCCGCCGACTCCACCCCGCCGCCGAAATGCCGCCGCCGTTTCCGTCTTTTCGGCAGGGCGGTTTTACAGTGTCCGCGGGGTGCCGTGGACCAGTAACCACTGAGCTCCCGCCGCCGCCGAAAATGGGCAGACGGCGGCAGGGTTTCGGCGGCGCGCACTTCCCGCCCGCCCGCGGGCCGGAGGTTCCCCACCCCTGTCTTATGTGATGCTTTATTCCTACAGACCAGACTGAACAATACTTTGGTTCAGGAAGACTGCCTGGTCACTCCCCACCACAGGTCACAGACTCTCAAAAGGAAGAACTATGGGAATGGAACCTGCTGCTGCTGGGCAAACCAGTTTGGATCTCAATGTGCTGTAGCCCCGGGCCCAGGCCGAGTGTGAGAGAATGGTGGGATTCCACCGCAGGAGAGGGAACGGGATGAGGCTGACATCTCATATTTGGAAACCAGAGAGGGGACACAGATGCAGCATGCCCTTTAACTTTGAGGGAGTTCTACAGGGCAGAAATGCTGGAGCCCTCATCCAGTCAGGACACAAAACTATTCCATGTGCATTGTCTGACCTGTTACCACAAAGCAACACAGCTCTGAATTCCTGCCTTCACAATTGACCAGAGAATGAAAGCTTTGAAGACAGATTTGCTCATTAAATTTCCAGGAGCAAATATACCTGAGGTGTTTTGGGAACTACTCACTGATATTCCATGGGCTATTCTCCATTGCATAGCACACGGCACCTCTGGAAATGGCATCAGTTGAGAAATCCTGACTCAGGGAATCGAGGTTTTCACATTCCTGAGCAGATATAGTGAAGAGATACCCAGCTACCTAGTGCTGCCTGATCTCCAGCCCCTGTCACTGAGTCACACCCACAGCCCAGCAGAGTCAGCTGCCGCTGCACAGAACATCTGCCCATGTCAACAGCTGGCAGCCTTTACCCTTCCCTTGGCGTTTGAAAGATTTAAAGACAGAGAAACCTGCCAATGTACCCAATGCCTGCAAGAAGGGGAGCAACTGCCAACAGAGATATGCAACCTAAAGGAGAAGGAGGCAGCGGAAAGCCTGCACGGGCAGCAGGCAGTGTCTGCTCAGACAGGGTGCAAGTGTCCTTATGAAGCATGTTTGCCCATTTCCTTGGGGTCCACTTGGCCACCTGGGACCCTCAGCTGACTGGTTCAGTGTGTGTCAGCTTTAACCCTGTCACGGCCAATGGCAAACTGCAGAAAACCCAATCCCAGGGGATGTTCGGTGATGCCACCACACTGGACAGCAGCACAAGCCCTGGCGCAGGCTCTATTCCTGCAATCCAGGCTGTCAGCGCTGTGCGTATGGCCCAGAGGAGGAAAGCCGAGTGGTACTGATGGTGTTTTGCAGTTGTAATCTTGCTGCAGTTCAGTAAAATAGACTAATAATAATTATGTAGGGTCAGTTTTCTCCCTGGCAGCCCCCTTTCCTGCATTTCAAACCCAGGGTGCAGACTAGGAAAGAAGATTCCACAGAACTCCTACCTGGAAATTTCCCTAACAATGTTCTAGTAGGGGATGTTCCTTCCCATCTCCCAGAGGAATAACGAGGGGACCATGCATCCATTTTACTGTGGGTCAAATTTTTTCGTGGGGTAACATCCTCTGTTTTCCAGCCCAGCTCTTGTTCAAACCCTGTGCCTCTCTTACTCATGTTGCTGGACCACACGCCAGAGCTGAGTTTCCTAACAGTGGAGCCCCTTTCTGTTGGCCTGATGGAGGAGGAGCCAGCCCAAACTTGAGCCGTATTGCAACCCCATGCAGCCTCTGGTACTCCACTAATCCATTCAAACTTGGCTTGCTGGCTTTCCTCAGCTTTACTGATACAACCAATGTTAAAATTCCTGAGGACAGAGAACAGGTACAATGAGCACTGAAGGATCACCAGGCAGACATGGGCTGCTTTGAGACCTAGGACTCCAATCAAGATGAAGGTGGAAGCACTGAAGCTGCTGTTGTTGGAAGCTGACATGTGTGGGATGTTATGCTATTGTCCAGAGGCCTTTACAGAAGCCTGCAATGAAATCGAGTCTAGTTATTGGTATCACTCTGAGTGTTATCAGAATCAGTCCCTCAATGTCTCTAGGGGGTATATAGTCTGTAAATATTTCCCAAGTACATTGCATCAGTACTGGCAGCTCCAGACCCTCATATTGGAACATCGGATAATAGGTCTATAGCTTTCAAGAACTCACTGGGGGATAGAGGACACATTCCTTTTTCCCTTGTACCCTGCCAAGAAAACTACTGGAATTATTCCAGGCAGGAAATGTGAGATACCACAGGGTCAAATCTACCATTTTCCATTGGCCAGTGACCTGTGGGATGTCAGACTTTGTGCATCCACATTCAATGGTATTAAGGCCAGAAAACTCCATCTCAGTCATCTGTACTGAGATTGTGCACGACACAGGCCAGAGAGTTTTACTCAGCAAATTCTGGGGCTGACCGAGTGCTTTGGGGCTCAACTAGAGCATATCTTTTAAATTAGGTCTGCAGAATCACTAGCCCCATTCAAGTATTATGGGTCACACCACCAAAAATAATAGGATAGGTTTAAAATAGCCAGATTTTAAGATATACTAATTTGGGGTTCTTTTTCATTTGCCTCTGGTTTTTGAGTCACCTGCATCATGTTTTCTGATTTTCTCCAACTTATTTTAAAAAATCTTTTAGAAGAAATTTGAAGTCTGAGATTCCCATGCAGATTCTAGATCCCATAACAAGGGCCTTTAAGAAAAATAGGAAATAGTGCAAATTATTTCCAGATTCCAGTCATTGGGTTGTGTTATAATTTTCTCTGCTAGATTGAAGGGCCTGTTGTTAAACATTTGTTCCTCATGCAGGTGCTCACAGACTGTGATCAAGTCTCTTTGTTCACGGAAATAGATTGAGCACCTTGAGTCTACCTCTAGAAGGCATGTTTTCTAATCCTTTGATCACTGTTCTGGCACTTCTCTAACACATCTTTAATGTATCAACATCCTTCTTGAATTGTGGACACGAGAACTGGACACAATATTCCAGCAGTCCTCACCCCAATGCAAAATACACAGGTAAAATAACCTCTCTACTCATACCTGAAGATTCCCTGCTTATACATCCCACATCACATTAGCTTTTTTGGCTGCAGTATTGCATTAGGGGCCATTGTTCAGTTGATTTTCCACCACAACCCCCAAATTTTATTCAGAGTCACTAGTAGTACAAAGGCCTTATCTTCAATCAAACATCACGTGAACAAAAGGCCCACCTCCTCTGCCCTTCAATCAACAGTCCCGTGACCGGAAGTCCCGCCTTACCCACCTCTGTCACCGGAAGTCCCGCCCCATCCACTCACCTGACATGTGGTCCCTCCTCGGGTTATGACTTCTTGGTCAAGATGGGGCACCTGACAGGAAGCAGATGGTGTGACCGCCCTCTGAGAACACCCCTCACTCGCTCCCCACCAATGGGAGAGGGTTTCACCCTGAGAGCAGGATTAGATCCCAGATGGTCACATGACTGGAAGCGGTCGGTGCGACCCCTCCTCAAATTGGCAGGTGTTTCACGCCAAGAGCTGGGATTGGTGCACCAATGGGAATGTTCTGGCGGCGGCGGGACAGCCCCCAGAAGTTTTGGGGCCTTTTAAAGCATCTCATTTTCAAGACTGCGTGGTTCACAGTTTGTGGAAAAATGCCGAGAAGGGAACATGGACACCTTCACCACCCTCGTGAGGCCTTCAAAATTTGTTTTGAAGCCAGTTCTTCGTAGTCCCGGCAAGCACTTTGACCACTGATGCATCCTTCCTCTCTGGGGGATAGTGGCTGTGGAGGGGGCCGCTTGCAGCTAATCATGCTGACATTAACAACCATTCTCCTAGTAAGATAGGTTCTCCATTGCTCTGACTATTCCAGGAGCCCTTCTCTGCACCTGGGCAAGTCCGAGTTCATGTTTATGAATATCAGTGACCAGAATTTCAAAGAGTTTTCCACAGCAGGGCTCACACATGCCTTGTATCATTATATTAATACTTCCCTGTCTCACCTGATGCATTCGAGGAGCTCGTTTGCCTTGTTCACAGCTGCATCACATTGATGGCTCACAGTCATTCTGGCACTGACTAATACAACCAGCTCTTTCTCCTCTTGTGTCTTTTCCAACTTACCCTTTGCTGTATATACAGATGTGTTGGAAATAGAAATAGGGAGGTGATTTTACTTCTGTAGATGACATTGGTGAGACCAATGCTGGAATACTGCACTCAGTCCGATATGCAAAAATAAAAAATAAAAAAAAAAAACGGAAAAAGTGGAGAGGATGCAGAAGGAGCCACAAAATGATTGAAGAGCTGGAGAAAATACCTTACAATGACAGTCTTCAAGAGCTGAACCTTCTTAGCTTATGCAAAGGAAGACTGAGCGCTGACTTGATTACCGGGTACACCCACCTCCTCAGGGACGAAATACAAGTCCTAAAGGGCTATTTAATTTATCAGGAAAAGGTATAACAAGAAAGAGCGCCTGCAAAACTGATGCTAGAGAACTTATATGTGGAAATTAGTCTCACATTTTTAACAGTGATGATTAACCAGTGGACCAAACTCCCAAGGGAGATGGTGAATTGTCCTGATATCTCCAAATGAAGTCTCGATGCCTTCCTGGAAAAGAAGCTTTATAGATGAACAAGTTAAGTTTAATCAAACCAAGTGATTGGGCTCATATGGGGGTAAATGGGAGAAATTCTGTAGGCTCTGAATTACAGGAGGTCAGACTAGATGGTCTAATGGTCCCTTCCGGCCTTAAATTCTATGAATCATTACCCTGAGCAGATGGATATCTGAGATGCAATTTCAAAAATTTGCTACTCTGAATACTTCAATGCACTCCACAGGAAGATAGGCTGGCCAAGAAGAATTGGGATTATCTCAGTAAAAGCAGAACATATGTTCTCTTTATCCTCTAACCCAGATATTTTCCTGTCTTGGGGTGGAATGTCACAATTGTCCCACTTTTGAGCTGGGTACAACAAATCATCTATGCCAAATGCTTATCACCATGCAGGTCCAACTGGACACCTGAGTCTCTTCCTTTCGAGTGCTCGTGACCAGAGCTACACTGTCACCACCAGCCTCCTTTAAAGATGTAGGTTTATTAGCAGACAGCACAAAGCATTAGAGGAAATGGTTATAAAACAACAAGCAGCTGTTACATGTCTGCACTCATCTATCTCATGCATCACTACAGGTTAAGTTAGACAGGCTTGGCTCTGGAGATAGAGAAACAGAACCAACTTATGGGAAGACAAGGAGCTCTTGGGAGCCAGCCTGGTTTCCCTGTGTCTCTGAGAGAAGACCTTCCCATTTGTTTGCCCCTTTCTTCAGAAAGCTGCATTTTCTCAAAGCCTGCCTGTGTGAGCCTGGGCCCAGTCACCATGGTGCTCAGCTCTGTCAGTTTCACAGGCCAAAGGGGTGAAGCTGACTTTTTCCCAGAGACTGCTTTCTCCCAGCCAGGCCATCTAAGATGACTCCCCCGTGGCCGTTGCTCCATATTTTGTCAGTTAGCCCCATTCAGCCCCCGTGGCTTGAGCACAGTAGTCTAGTGCGTGGCCTGAAACCCTTGGCTTCCCCATGACACTCCAACCCTCCTCTCAGAGATCCAGCTCCTAAAACTCACTGTGGGGAGCAGATCAACAGTGACCCTGGAGCACCCCCACATCTGTCCCAGATACCCAGGGCCTCGAGTTACGGGGATTCCCAGAGGCCAGCTGTCACAGGAGGTTGTGGTGTGTGAGAGCCAAATGTCAGGAGTGAACTCTGAGAGACCTGATCTCAGGGTCTCCCTTGCCGAGTATCTGAGCACCTTGAATGTATTCATCCTCCTGCCACCTCTGTGAGGCAGGGCCTGGCAGGGCTATTAACCGCTTGTGCAGAGGCTCAGAGAGAGTCAGTGGCTTGTCCATGATCATACAGGGCAAGGGAATGAACCCAGCTCTTCTGACATGCAGAGCAAAGCCCAAACCACAGGACCAGCCTCCCAGCTGGACCAGCTGGATTCTCGCTGCCCCAGAGCTGCCCACTCCCCTGTAGGGAACAGGGATAGGAAGGAGCCAGTTACAAGGGTTTTATTCTCTAGCCTTTTCCCCACCATCGCTCCATTAGGTAGCATTTGTGCCAATTCACACAGGTTTATAAGGCAAGATGAGGGCTGTGGCTGTGGAAGAGTCAGGTCCATCATCCAATAGGATTCTATGTGCCCGCTAAATGGGAAAAACAAAGCAAGAATTTCCCACAGAGGCTAACTTTGGATAGATGGTCATTGCCATAGACAGGGCACAGCTGCTTTGCACCTTACACTATTCAACTGCACTGATTTCAGTAAAGTTATTCCTTATATAGGTGGTATGATTCTGTCCGGCCATTTACTTCATCTCTTGTGTTAAACTCATGTGCAGAAATTGTGAGCGCTGTTAAACAGCTGCCACAGGCATCCTACCTTGTGGTGCCTGCATCTAGAGAGACAGTGTGACCTAGTGGATAGAGCAGTGCACAAACCCATGTGTTCTAATCCCAGCCCTGGCCTGTGGGATAACCGTAACTAAGTCACTTCATCTCCTTGTGCCTCAGTTTCCTTGTTAGCTATCTCTTTCCTAATGATTCTCAGCATTCTGTTAGATATTTTGACTGTTGCTGCACATTCAGTGGATGTTTACAGAGAACTTTCCACAATGACTCCCAGATCTCTAATTTAGACCCCATTATTTTATATGCAGTTGGGATTATGTTTTCCAATGTTCATTACTTTGCATTTATCAACATTTAATTTCATCTGCCATTTTGTTGAGCAATCCCCCAGTTTTGTGAGATCCTTTTGTAACTCTTTGCAGTGTGCTTTGCACTTAACTATCTTGAGTAACTTTGTATCATTTTGTATCATCCTTTTTCCAGATCATTTATGAATATGTTAAACAGTACTGGTGCCAGTACAGACCCCTGCTATTTATATCTCTCCATTCTGAAAACTGACCGTTTATTCCTACCCTTTTTTTGCTAACTTTTATCTAGTTGCTGACGCAGGAGAGGACCTTCCCTCTTATCCCAAGACAGCTTACTTTGCTTAAGAGACTTTGGTGAGGGACCTTGGCAAAGGCTTTCTGGAAATCTAAGTACACTTTATCCAGTGGATCACCCTTGTCCACATGCTTGTTGACCTCCCCCAAAGGATTCTTGTGGGTTGGTGAGGCATGATTTCCCTTTACAGAAGACATGTTGATTCCTCCCCGAGAAATCATCTTCTTCCATCTGTCTGAAAATTCTGTTCTTTACTATAGTTTCAACCTATTTGCCTAGTACCAAAGTTTGGCTTACCGACCTGTAATTGTAGGGATCGCCTCTGGAGCCTTTGTTAAAATTTGGCGTCACATGAGCTGATACAGAAGCTGATTTAAGAGATATGTTACATACGAGTTAGTAGTTCTGCAATTTCACATGTGAGTTACTTTAGAACTATTGTGTGAATCCCATCTGGTCCTGGTGATTGATTTATCAATTTCCTGGTGACACGTATTATAAAAGAGCAAGATTTTATCATTAAGCCCTGAGTGAGGGATCCTTGTATACCCAACTGCTGGGTCCCATCCCACACCTAGACCTTCTAGCTGGGGCATGACTTTGATGCTGCTAAATGCACCAGATACCAGATCTAGGTGCCTATTTTAGCCTGTAAGTGCCCAGGGATCACGTCCGTCTCTGTGTGCTTGACGTCCCCAGGAAGACTCCTGAGTTTGGAGAAGACTGAAAAATAATAACAAATTTTGCTCTAACCTCAAAACATTCAGGACAGTCGAGTGAGTCTGATCTTTTCGTATTTTATTTAAACTATGCATAATTAACTCGTGGAAACCACAGCCACCAGTTGATGTGATTTAGGAGATTGGGAGGATTCAACAAAAGGACTGGACGTTTTTACATCTGAAAGGAACACGCACAGGTGTGTGCAACAGGATCACAAAAAGGAAAAGAGTTTTGATCTCTTTTACTTCCAGATCATAATTTTCTGCTCCCATCCTGTGGCTTGGGAAAGGAAGGAAGGTCTTGTGGGTAAGGCAGGGCACCGGGATTTAGGCAACTCACAATCAATCAGCTCCTAAAGTCCCAGGACCTTTAAGGGGTTGACTGATCCCACTGGCTTCCACTACTCGTGTCACTCTCATGGATCACACAGCACCCAGAGTGCTCAGGAAGGGCCAGGACTGTGACTGCAAAACAGCTTTTCTCATGGCTGCTGGGTGTTAAACCAGAGATGGGACAGTGAGAGGTCATGTACAATGGTACAGCAATTCTGAGGTGTAAGCTGACACTGCTACAGCTCTTTATGCGATAACATCCCACCCATCGCATGGCTCTACACAAATACAGTCACTGTGTAAATGCTGCTGCCTGTCTCAGTCCTATTCCCCCAGTGCGCTGTCCTCCCTTAGATGCTGGTGAGGGAGATTAGTAGCTCATCTCCCGTGTGACCAGCGATGGAGCTGGGTGTCGAACTGACCCTTTACTTGATGAACACCCTTATTATCCTCACACGAATGTGTTTGGTTTTCATGCTGTACACGATTGGGTTCATCAGCGGTGGGATCAGCATAGAGACATTGCCCAGGACATTCTGAAGCAAGGGAGAAGAGCTCTTCATGAATCTGTATATCATGGACAAGGCAATCCCTGGCATGTAGAAGAGCAGGACAACACAGACGTGAGAGACGCAGGTGTTCAGTGCCTTGAGGCACTCTGTGTGGGACGCGATGCTCAGCACTGTTTTGAGAATCATCACATACGATATGAGAATAAGCAGCAAGTCCAACCCCACTGAAGAGACTGTTACAAAGAAGCCATAGATGATGTTGACTGTGATATCAGAACAAGCCATCGTCATGACCTCCTGGTGGAGGCAGTAGGAATGGGAGAGGATGTTGGCTTGACAGTATCGGTACTGTTTCAGGAGAATGGGAAGGTGAAAATTTAGAAACACCCCTCTTAGCAGAGACACCAGTCCCATCTTGGCTATTCTGGGCCTTGTTAAGATGGAAACATATCTCAGTGGGTTACAGATCGCAACAAAGCGGTCAAAGGCCATGCACAAGAGCAGAGAGGATTCAGTGAATGTGAATGAGTGGATGAAGAAGAGCTGGGCAAAACAGGCATCGTGACTTATTTCCCTTGAGTTAAACCAGAATATAGCCAGTGTTGTCGGCATGGTGAATATTGGTATGCCAAGGTCTGTGATGGCCAACATGGAAAGAAAAATGTACATGGGCTCATGGAGTGTTGGATCTGTTTTTATAATGAACAGAATGACTGAATTTCCTAATATTGAAGTAACATATATTAAGAAGAAAGGGATAGAAATCCAGACGTGGATGTTTTCTTGCCCAAATATTCCGGTAAGAAGGAACACTGCAGGTTGGAATTTGGTGTCATTGACAGCTGACATGATGCACTGGGCAGGTCCGAGAAGTATTGAACTTTACTTCCTGAAAGGAAAAATAACAGGAGACTAGATGATATTGAACAAGACATCATTCTGCTCTCAGTGCAAGACTTCCAGGACCCCAATTACAGAAGACCAGAAAACATTCTTGGATTTACACCACCGATAGGAAGATAGGCATTGCCAGAATTGATCTGACCCGTAGTTCATCTATCCCAGTATTGAGTTGCTAGTTACAGCTGCTTCTGAGGAAGAAGAAGCCCTGCACTAGACAGCTGTGAGATAACCAGCCCCGGAGAAAGTTTCCTCCTGACAAGCACTGGTTAGACAAATTTTGTGGTGTAAATAAGAAAGGCTTATAGCCCTCCCAAGACTTTAAAAAAAAATCCTGAGTACCATAATTGGCTAACTTTTGAGTTCAGGAACATTGGCTTCAACATTGTTACTCCAGATTTACAGGTGTAAATTTGATTAGAATTGGGCTTTTTTACTTTGACTTACCAAACATTCCCCGTGATACACTCTGACCCCTAACAATTGCTCCATCATACTATAGGCTTCTATTTATCCTCACAGGACCCCGTCCTCTTCCCACTCAAGGGTTCTGTAGATATTTGTCAGGTTCCAAGCTAATACAGACAGTTACTTCATCTCATCAGTGAGAGGGGCTGGTGTCACAAATAATGAACAGTGTAAATATTAGATTTCACTCATATGTAGTTGAGTGTGTAAGTTAGTTCATCTGTACTCAGGTAACAGGTGATGGGCGTAAATTACATAAAACCACTATGTAATCTGCTTTCTTGAACCTCATCTCTCCTCTTTGCTGAATCAGAGACCAGTGGTTCTGTTGTCTCATGACTTTTTGGAAAGTCTCACACAAGTACTGCAGAGTTATTGTGTGCACGACCCTGACTGTAAGTGTAAGGAACAGCTTCTGGTAATTTATCAGGAGACAATATCATGCAATTGTTCTCTGAAGAAAGAATTAATGGTACAAACCCATTGCAAAGAGTATTTGAAATACTTTCTGAAGCAAAGGCTATTAAGCAGTAATGTTACCCCTGCTCCTTTCTGAGAAGATCACGACTCTACTGGTTGCTTTTGATAGACCTGCATGTAACGAAAGTTTGGTTTGTAATAAGTGTATTATGATGAAAAGATTTGGCATTACATTTATAGAACTATCCGCAAGCACACACCTGTAAACCCGTTCTTACCCACCTAATCTTCTTTTAGGGATGATTTCTCAGGTTAGAGGGGAACCTAAAACATAGCGAGTAACATCTAGATTTCTGGAGAACTTGAAAAGATTTCAGCCTCTCAGACCTCATTCAATAGCTTGTCATCAAAGAATAGTCTGGGAAATCCTCTACAACTACTAGTTCCTCTATCCTTGGGTTCATAGCTGACCGGTTCCCTACGGGTTCTGTGATGTCAATATGCAGCCTTTATGCGGAGTGGTGCAGGCTTTGGGATAAGCATATACAATATTCATTGCTTGGCCTCTCACTCTATTACACTGGTTTTTAACTTTTTTCAGTTCCAGACCCCTACAAAATTTCAATTGAAGGTGTGAATACATTTGGAAATCTAACACATAGTCCTCAAAACCCTTAGTATCTGTGGACCACAGGTTGAAAACCACTGATCTAATAAAGAGTAACTCCAACACCTGTCATTCTGCTACTACGGGGCTTTGCGGAAAGTGGGTATCAAAGTGAAATGCATGAGTATTCATGGAAATCAATCTGCATTTCACAAATGAAAATAATCTATTGTTCTCTGTCTCTCTCTGACTGTCTATGTACTGTATTCATAAAATATATGCCACCCTGGTACAGTATTGTGGCAGACATGGAACTGAGCTGCCGTGATTATAAATGTGCATGTTAAACCCAATTTTGGGCTGTTGATTTTATGTCTTGGGTTAAATATGGGGATATTAACTGTATGGCTTGTCTTAGTTTAATAGCAGGCTGCTGGAAAACAAGCAGGAAGGGAAACAAGAGCTCAGGAAAAGCCACCTCTCACTAAACACTTCAGGGAGGTTAAAAGACAACCCCTGAGCTTTCTGCTGTGAAGACCCCATTTCCGGGCTCCAGAAAAGTTACACAGCTTGTTTTGCCAGTGTTGGGAGTCTATCCAGAGGGGGGGCACCTGGTGCTGGGAAGTTCATCAGACTGACACACACAGACACCACTCGGGAACTTAGAAGACGCTTATCCTGCCTGGGTCCCCATCTGAGTCGGAGGGCTTGAGAGACACGGATGAGAGACAGCCTTGACCATGGGATGCTGTTATGTGAAGAAGGACGGCTGAGCAGAGATGGGGTCCACCTATTGAGGAAGGGGCAGAGCAGATGGGAATACAGACTGGCTAACTCAGTGAGTAGGGCTTTAAACAAGGTTCGAAAGGGGTAGGTGACCAAACGTAAGGCAAAAAGACCTGGGAGAAGAGCTACAATTTGGGGGGAACATGGGAGGTTATAGCAGGGGTAGGGAGAGACAGGACGAAACTGGGAGGGGGGAAATCAAATCAGTATCTTAGATGTTTGTGTTCAAATGTGAGAAGTATGGGAAATAAACAGGAAGAACTTGAGATGCTAGTAAATAAACACAGCTGTGACATAGCTGGCATCACAGACATTTGGTTGGATAATAAACATGACTGGAATATTGGTATAGAAGGAACAGGAGAAGGGAAAAGAGCAAAATAAAGACAATGGATTTCAAGAAGGCAGACTTTAGCAAACCCAGGGAGTTGGTGGGTAAGATCCCATGGGAAGCAAGTCTCAGAGAAAACACAACTGAAGAAAGCTGGCATTTTTTCAAGGAGACGTTATTAAGGGCACAAGAGCAAACTATCCCATTGCATAAGAAAGATAGAAAGTATTGCAAGAGACCACCGTGGCTTAAACCAGGAGATCTTAAGTGATCTAAAATTCAAAAAAGAGTCCTTCAAAAAATAGAAACTAGTTCAAATTACAAAGGATGAATATAAACAAATAACACAAGTATGCAGGGAGAAAATTAGAAAGGCCGAGGCACAAAACGAAATTAAACTAGTTAGAGACATAAAGGGTAAGAAGAAACCATTCTACAAATAAATTAGAAGCAAGAGGAAGACCAAGGACAGGGTAGGCTCGTTACTCAATGAGGGGGAAAAACAAGAACAGAAAAGGCGAAAATGGCAGAGGTGCTAAATGACTTCTTTATTTCAGCAAAAACAACGAGAGTTCTGTGGCACTTTAAATACTAACAAATTTAATATTTGCAGGCATAAGCTTTCGAGAGGCTTCAGCTCTCTTCTGCATCTGAAGAAGAGAGCTGAAGTCTCTCGAAAGCTTATGCCTGCAAATATTAAATTTGTTAGTCTTCAAAGTGCCACAGAACTCTCGTTGTTTTTGCTGTATACAGACTAACACGGCTACTCCTCTGGAACTATTCTTTATTTCAGTTTCACCAATAAGGTTGGTGGCAATTGGATGTCTCACTTAGTGAATGCCAGTGACAATGAGGCAGGATCAGAAGCTAAAATTTACCGCAGAGGAACACAGCTCTGAATTCCAGCATTCACAAAAAAGTCAGAGAAAAAATGTTTGAAAATATTTTTGCTGATTATATTCCCCAGAGAAAATAAATCAGAGGTGCTTTGGAAACTACTCACTGGTATTGCATTGGCTCTTTTCTGGCCCAGAGCATCCTGAACCTCAGGATATGGGACCCATTGAAAAATCCTGATTCAGGTCAATGGGGTTTTCACACTCTGAGCTCCCTTTGAATTTGGGATTTCTGTATATTTGGAATGATCCCCCATGGACCACGGGCACATGGAGTGGAGGGATCTCCAGCTACCTAGTGCTGCCTGCTTTCCAGTCCTTGTCGCTGAGGATAGAGTCAGCTGCCGCTGCACAGAACATCTGCCCATCTCAACAGCTGACAGCCTTTACCCTTCCCTTTGCATTTGAAAGATTTAAAGACAGAAAAACCTGCCAACGTACCCAATGCTTGCAAGAAAGGGAGCAGCTCCAAACAGAGATCTGCACCCTAACGGAGGAGGAGTCAGCAGAGTGCTTGCACGGGCAGCAGGCAGTGTCTGCTCAGACAGGCTGCAACTGTCCTTATGAAGCAGGTTTGCCCATTTCCTTGGGGTCCACTTGGCCACCTGGGACCCTCAGCTGATTGGTTCAGTGTGTGCCAGCTTTAACCCCGTCACGGTCAATGGCAAACTGCAGGAAGCCCAATCCCAGGGGATGCATGGTAATGCCTCCAAACTAGACAGCAGCGCAAACCCTTCCACAGGCTCTATTCCTGCAATCTAGGCTCTCAGCGCTGTGTGTATGGCTCAGATGAGTCACAGGGCTCCCTCGAGGTGGCCGAGTGGTACTGATGATGCTGTAATAACAGTAATCTCACTGCAATATAGTAAAAAAGACTAATAATAATTACGTAGAGTCAGATTTCTGCCCGGCAGCCCCCTTTCCTGCATTACAAACCCAGGGTGCAGAATGGGGGAAGAAGATTCCACACAACTCCCTACCTGGAAATTTGCATCAGATTGTTCCAGTAGGGGACATCCCTTCCCTGCTCCCTTAGGAATAAATGGGGGACCATGCATCCATTTTACTGTGGATCAAATTTTTTCATAGGATCAAATCCTCTGTTTACCAGACTAGCTTTTGCTCAGACCATGAGCCTCTCTCACTCGTATTACTGGACCACACACCTCTGGTCACCCAGAGCAGGGTGTGGTAACTGTGGAGCACTTCTCTGCTTGCCTGATGGAGGAGCAGCAAGCTAGTGAGGAGGGCTTTAAACTAGGCTCGATGGGGGCGGGGAGCTGAAACCAGAGGTAAGTGGAGAAGTGGGACACGAAGAGGAAGCAGAAGGAGGATGGTGAAACAGGGAGGCCTCCTGAATTGCACTGAGAAAGTAGGGCAATCACCAGTCATTTCAAGTGCCTATACACAAACACAAGAGGCCTTGGAAACAAGTAGGAGGAATTGGAAGTCCTGGCACACTCAACAACTATGATATGATTGGAAAAACCGAGACTTGGTTGGATAACTCACACAACTGGAGCACTGTCATGGATGGGTATAAAGAGTTAAGGAAGGACAGGCGAAAGGGTGGAGGAGTTGCACTTTATGTAAGAGAGCACTATGATTGCTCTAAGCTCCAGTATGAAAATGGAATTAAGCCAGTTGAGAGTCTCTGGGTTAAGCTAAGATGCTAGAACAATAAGGGGGATGTCGTGATGCGTGTCTGTTATAAACCACCGGACCAGGAGGACGAAGTAGAAGAGGCTTTCTTCAGTCAACTAGGCAAAGTTTCTAGTTCATAGGACATGGTTCTCATGGGGGACTTCAATCACTCTGACATCTGGTGGAAGAGCAATACAACAGAGCACAGACAATCCAGAAAGTTTTTGGAAAATGTTGCGGAAAACTTCCTGGTTTAAGTGCTGGAGCAACCAACTAGGGGCCATGCTCCTCTTGACCTGCTGCTCACAAACAGGGAAGATTTGGTAAGGGAAGTAGAAGAGGGTGACAACCTGGGCAGCAGTGAGCATGAGATGGTTGAGTTCAGGATCCTGATGAGAGAAAGAAAGGAGACCAGCAGGATACGGATCATGGATTTCAGAAAAGCAGATTTTGACTCCCTCAGAGAGCTGATTGGTAGGATCCCCTGGAAGGTTAATATCAGGGAGAAAGGAACCCAAGAGAGCTGGCTGCATTTAAAGAAACCTTATTGAGGGTGCAGGAACAAACCACCCCGATGTGCAGAAAGAATAGCAAATATGGTAGGCACCCAGCTTGGCTTAACAAAGTAGTCTTTGGTGAGCTTAAACACAAAAAAGAAGTTTAGAAGAAGTGGAAGCTTGGTCAGATGATTAGGGAGGATTATAAAATACTGCTAAAATGCAGGAATGAAATCAGGATATGGGACAAAGTGCAATTGTAGTTCCAGTTAGCAAGGGACATGAAAGGGAACAGGAAGGATTTCTAAAGGTATGTTACCAACAAGAGGAAGATTAGGGAAAGTGTGGGCCCCTTAGAGAATGGGGGAGGCAACCTGGTGACAGAGGATGTGAAGAAAGCTGGGATACTCAATGCCTTTTTTGCCTCTTTCTTCACAGACAAGTTCAGCTCCCAGGGTACTGAACTGGGAAGCACAGAATGGGGTGGAGGTGAACATCCCTCAGTGTTGAAGGAACAGCTTCAGGACTATTTAGAAAGATTAGACATATACAAGTCCATGGGACCAGATGCAATGGATCCGAGGATGCTGAGGGAGTTGGCTGCTGGGATTTCAGAGCCATTGGTTATTATCTTTGAAAGCTTGTGGCAATTGGGGGAGGTCCTTGATGATTGGGAAAAGGCAAATATAGTGCCCATCTTCAAGAAAGGGAAGAAAGAGGATCCAGGGAACTACAGACAGGTCAGTGTCATCTCAATCTCTGAAATAATCATGGAGCAGGTCCTCAAGGAATCCATTTTAAGGCACCTGAAAGAGAGAAAGGTGATCAGGAACAGTCAACATGGATTCACCAAGGGAAAGTAATGAGTGACCAACCTGATTGCCTTCTATGAAGAGGTGATTGGCTCTGTGGATGTGGGGAAACTGTTGTCTGCGATATACCTTGACTTTAGAAAAGCTTTTGATACAGTCTCCCTGTGGACGTGCCCTTGGAACTGGGGGGGCAGCATCCGGGTTTTCCCCCTCTGGGTCCTCCTCAGAGGGGGACCACCCCTCCCGGCTACCTCCCACCGGGAGCAGTCTTGTGCCCTTTTCAGGGCAAGCAGTTTATGCACCAAGCCCTCAGGCAGGGCTGGCGAAGCAAACGGCCTAAGGCCAGGCCCTCAGGCAGGGCTGGCGAGGTAGCAGTTTATGGCCAGGCCCTCAAGCAGGGCTGGTGAGGAAGCAGTTTATGGCCAGGCCCTCAAGCAGGGCTGGCAGGTGAGCAAGCCGCTATCGGGAATGGCACGGCGGTGAAGGCTTCCTCACGGAGGATAGGGAAGGGGGGAGGAGGACGCAGGCCCGCCCGTCTCCACTGCATCCCAGCCCAGGGCCCTGGCAGTGCCAACGGCGTTTGCCACTGGGTCGGCGGGGCTCCGGCCGCAACACGCCGCCCGGGTTGTCCCTGACTCAGCCACCAACGGAGCGGCTATCCCTGGGCTCCTTCTTCCCCGAAACCCCCGGTACCTGCCTCCTCTGGGTCGCTGAGGTGGGGTAGACCTGCTAGGACCTCCTCGTCCACAGGCGGCAGCTCGGGTAGCTCCATGGGCTCGTCTTCAGAGGGTAGCTCCTCCATATCCTGCCTCTCTGGGAGCTGCACGGGGGTCGTCACGGAGGGCTCTAGACGTCTCCGGGCTCGCCCCTCCCAGGTACAAACCAGGCCATACGAGCATGCGGGGGCAGTCGTGCTGTAGGTGACCCAGGTGGCCACAGGTGAAGCAGAGGCCGACCTCGGGGCGTCCCGTCCGGGCTCGGCTATCTCCTGCTGGGCGGGTCGCACCCCGTGGTTCTGCGCTTCGGTTGGGCCTTCGCCTAGGTGGTCCCTGGGGAGTTGCCAGGGCTGACGGGGTGGACGGTCTGGGCGCCTGCTCTCTTCCGGTTGGCCCCAGCAGGGTGGGCCGCCGCGGCAATGGCCCGAGGTCTCGTGCAGGGGTCCCCTTTGCTGCGGGGGTCAACTGGATTGGAGGATCCTCTGCCGCTAGGAAGTCCTCCATCAGCTGCACGGCATCACTCAACGCGGCGGGGCGATGGCGCATTACCCAGGTCCGGCCCCGTGGCGGTAGAATCTGGAGGAATTGCTCCTTCACGACCTGGTCCACCACCTCTGCGGCCGACCGGTGGTCGGGCAACAGCCACCGCGTGCATGTGTCCTTTAATTCTTGGGCGACCGCTCGGGGCCGGGCACCCGGGGAATAGGTCTTCCCATGAAACCGCCTCCGGAAGGTGTCCGGACAGATGTCCAACGCATCCAGGATGGCCGCCTTCACGGCAGTATAGTCCCGGGCCTCTGTCTCCGAGAGGGCCTGATAAGCCGCTCGCGACACCCCGGTCAGGTAGGGGGCTAGTAGGGTTGCCCGCGGGGTGGGGGCCCAGCCGGCCGCCGACACCACTCTCTCAAAAGTTATGAGGAAGGCTTCCGGGTCGTCTTCTGGTCCCAGCTTTGTCAGTCGTAGGGGCATCGGGGTCCCCGTCGGTCCCGCCATCGCCCCTCCAGCCGAGCTGGCGGGGCCGGGGAGCAGGGCAGCCATCTACTGGAGGTACTGGTGCTGCTGCTCTTGGCGCTGTTCCCCCAAGTCTCAGACAAGCTGCTGCTGCTGGGCCCCTAACGTTTGGAGCAGCAGTTGCTGCTGCTGCTGCTGGGCCGCCTGTTGTTGCTGGTGGAGCTCGTCCCACCACTGTTTGAGCTGGTCCAGGTCCATCCTGACCTGTATTGGGAAATATAGTTGCAGGTCGCCCCCTTGACAGCAAGGGGCAGGTTATGCCTGCATTCTCCACCACGTGTGGACGTGCCATTGGAACTGGGGGGGCAGCGTCTGGGTTTTCCCCCTCTGGGTCCTCCTCAGAGGGCGACCACCCCTCCCGGCTACCTCCCACCGGGAGCAGTGTTGTGCCCTTTTCAGGGCAAACAGTCTATGGCCAGGCCCTCAGGCAGGGCTGGCGAGGCAAACAGTCTACGGCCAGGCCCTCAGGCAGGGCTGGCGAGGCAAACAGTCTACGGCCAGGCCCTCAGGCAGGGCTGGCGAGGCAAACAGTCTACGGCCAGGCCCTCAGGCAGGGCTGGCGAGGCAAACAGTCTACGGCCAGGCCCTCAGGCAGGGCTGGCGAGGCAAACAGTCTACGGCCAGGCCCTCAGGCAGGGCTGGCGAGGCAAACAGTCTACGGCCAGGCCCTCAGGCAGGGCTGGCGAGGCAAACAGTCTACGGCCAGGCCCTCAGGCAGGGCTGGCGAGGCAAACAGTCTACGGCCAGGCCCTAAGGCAGGGCTGGCAGGTGAGCAAGCCGCTCTCGGGAACTGCACGGCAGGGAAGGCTTCCTCATGGAGGATAGGGAAGAGGGGAGGGGGACACAGGCCCACCCGTCTCCACTGCATCCCAGCCTAGGGCCCTGGCAGTGCCAACGGCATTTGCCACTGGGTCGGCGGGGCTCCGGCCGCAACACGCCGCCCGGGTTGTCCCTGACTCAGCCACCAATGGAGCGGCTATCCCTGGGCTCCTTCCTCCCCGAAACCCCCGGTACCTGCCTCCTCTGGATCGCTGAGGTGGGGTAGACCTGCTAGGCCCTCCTCGTCCACAGGTGGCAGCTCGGGTAGCTCCATGGGCTCGTCTTCGGATGGTAGCTCCTCCAGGTCCTGCGGTCCCCAGGCCTCGGGCAGGGCCGGTAGATCCTCAGGGTCCCAGGATCGGCATGGCTCTGGCAGGTCTGTTTCTGACTCCCAAGCCCCGGGTGTCTCCGGGAGGTTCTCCTCGGGCTCATAGTCTGCGGGGAGCCCAGACGGGCCTTCTTCCGGCTCCCAGGCCGAGGGGGTCTCTGGCGGTCCCTCCAACTCCCAGGCCGTAGGGCACCTGGGGGAGGCCTCGGTCGATCCCCAGGCTGGGTTTAAGGCCAGCCACTCCCTCGCAGCCCGGCTCCCCAGCCCGGCCTTGGCTAGGAGCTCCGGAGGAGACACGTCCTTCCCCTTCAGCCGCCTCCCTCCAACTGAGCTCCCTGGCCTGGCTCTTAAAGGCCTAGCTCCGCCCAACTGCTTCCGGTCAGGTGGGGCCACTGGGGCCTTTAAAGGCCTAGACCCGCCCCCTTGCTTCCGGTCAGGGCTTCCCCTGGGGCAGGCCTCTGTCAGCCAGGGTGGGTCTGGCTCCCTCTCTGGGTCCTCCTCAGAGGGGGACCACCCCTCCCGGCTACACTCCCACAGTATTCTTATCAACCAGTTAAAGAAATAGGGGTTGGATGAATGGACTATAAAATGGATAGAGAGCTCAACAGGTAGTGATCAATAGCTCCATGTCTAGCTGGCAGCCGATCACAAACCAGGGGTTTGTCCTGGAGCCGGTTTTGTTCAACATCTTCATTAATGATCTGGAGGATGGGATAGATTGCACTCTCAGCAAGTTTGCAGATGACACTAAGCTATGGGGAGGGATAGATATCCTGGAAGGTAGGGATGGGATAGAGTGACCTAGACAAATTGGAGGATTGGGCCAAAAGAAATCTGATGAGGTTCAACAAGGAGAAGTGCAGAGTCCTGCACTTAGGAAGGAAGAATCCCATGCACAGCTATAGACTGGGGGTCGACAAGCTAGGCTGCAGTTCTGCAGAAAAGGACCTGGAGGTTATAGTGGATTAAAAGCTGGATATGAGTCAGCAGTGTGCCCTGGTTGCCAAGAAGGCTAATATAATATTGAGCTGCATTAGTAGGAGCATTGCAGACCAAGGGAAATGATTATTCCCCTCTATTCGGCATTGGTGAGACTTCATTTGGACTATTGTGTCCAGTTTTGGGCCCCCCACTACAAAAAGGATGTGGACAAGTTGGAGGGAGTCCAGAAGAGGACAACAAAAATGATTAGGGGGCTGGAGCACAAGACTTATGAGGAGAGGCTGAGGGAACTAGGCTTGTTTAGTCTGCAAAAATAGAATAATGACAGGGGATTTGATAGCAGTCTTTAACTACCTGAAAGGGGGTTCCAGGGAGGATGGGGCTAAGCTGTTCTCGGTGGTGGCAGACAACAGAACAAGGAGCAACGGTCTCAAGTTGCAGGGCGGGAGGTCGAGGTTGGACATTAGGAAAAAGTTTTTCACTGGGAGTGTGGTGAAACACTGGAATGGGTTACCTAGGGAAGTGTTGGAATCTCCATCCTCAGAGGTTTTTAAGGTGAGGATTGACAAAGCCCTGGCTGGGATGATTAAGCTGAGGTTAGTCCTGCTTTGATCAGGGGGGTTGAACTAGATGACCTCCTGAGGTCCCTTCCAACTCTAATATTGTATGATTCTATGATATGATGGAACTCTATAAAATCATAAATATTGTGGAGAAAGTGACTTAGAAAGTCTTATTTACCCCTTCACATAACACAAGAGTAAAGGGTGATCCAATATAATTAATAGGCAGCAGGTTTAAAACAAACAAACGGAAGCTCTTTTTCACACAATGGGCAGGCAGCCTGTGGAACTCGTTGCCAGGGAATATTGTGAAGGGGCCGGAAAAGAATTACATAAATTCACGGAGGACCGGTCCATCGATGGCAATTAGCCCCATGCTCTGGGTGTCTGTAACCCTCTGAGTGCCAGAAGCTGGGTCTAGGTGACAGGGAATGGATCACTCGCTAAATTGCCTTGTTCTGTTCACTCCCTCGGAAGCATCTGGTACCAGCCACTGGTGGCAGACAGGACACTGGGCTCCATGAACCATTGGTATCACCCAGTATGACTTTTCTTATGTTCTTAGATTGTTCCAGAGATGGATGAGATGCTGCAGCTATGCCATTACCAGGGGCTACTTCTGCTCCAGAGCCAGCATAGCCTCCCGAGCAAAGGTCCAAGGGCTGCTCAGTACGGGAGGCCGATGAAGGGGCTGGTGCTGACACCTTGGTGTGTTGTCCAGTAACACAAGTGACAGAGGCTGATGCTTTGAGCTAGAGCTGTGCTGGAAAATAGGATTTTCCCTCAATGAAAAATTTTACCCAAAATAAAATGTTTCCTTTTCATGCATTTTTTGGGGTGGAGTTTAATGGATCATTCTACACTGATAATACAATTGCCATAGTGCTGCTCAGCTGCAGCTGCCTGGATCCCCTAGAGAAACTGGAGCCTTTTCATCTGCCTCTTCCTTTAACAGCAATGAAGGTTGCACTGACTGAGTTGTACTCTGGGTATGGATAGGTCTAAAGCTCCTGCCCAGTCGGTGGCTGGTGTTTTGGGCTTCCACAGCTACACTAATCAGCCTTCCCTTCTCCATCTAACGCCCTCCACCCTATAGAATGATGCTTTCAGCAGATCCCATGGCCAGTGGCTACTGGGACAGGCACTGCTGGCACATTGCCGATGAACCTGTGCTCCCAGGGAGCTGGGGAGGGTCCTAGAGCAGTTTTGGGGGCACAGAAATTGTGGGTGGAAGGGCCAAGCTATCAGGGCATCACTGAGATCTGTGCATAGCTTTGGGGATCCATGGATGCTGAGTCACCCTGTTTATATGTCAGGGAGAAGGGCAGAGACCTGCACTACTGGAACAATCTGAGGGAAATTTCCAGATAGGAGGTGGTAGAATCTTCCTCCCCCAGCCTGCACCCTGGGTTTGTAATACAGGAAAGGGGGTTTCCGGGGAGAAATCTGACCCTACATAACTATTATTACTCTGATTTATTGTATTGCAGCGAGATTACAGCATCATTGGTACCACACAGGCCCTTCAAGGGAGCCTTGTGGCTCCTCTGAGCTGTAGGCACAGCACTGACAGCCTGGATTGCAGGAATAGAGCCTGAGGCAGGTTCTGCGCTCCTGTCTGGTTTGATGGCATCACCGGGCATCCCCTGTGATTGGCCATCCTGCAGTTTGCCATTGGACATGATGGGGTTAAAGCTGGAACACACTGAACCAATCAGCTGAGGGTCCCAGGTGACCAAGTGGCCCCCAGGGAAATGGCCAAACATTCTTCATAAGGACAGTTGCAGCCTGTCTGAGCAGACACTGCCTGCTGCCTGTGCAAGCTCTCCACTGACTCCTTCTCCGTTAGGGTGCAGATCTCTGCTAGCAGCTGCTCCCCTTCTCGCAGGCACTGGGTACGTTGGCAGGTTTCTCTGTCTTTAAAAGGAAAGGGTAAAGGCTGCCAGCTGTTGAGATGGACAGATGTTCTGTGCAGCGGCAGGTGACTCTGCTGGGCTGTGAGTGTGACTCAGTGACAGGAGCTTGAGAGCAGGCAGCTCTAGGTAGCTGGGGAACTCTCCACTTCATGTGCCTGTGGTCTATGGGGGATCATTCCAGGTACACAGAAACACCAGATTCAAAGGGAGCTGGGAGTGAGAAAATCTTGATGCTCTGAGTCAGGATTTCTCAATGGGTTCCATTTCCAGAGGTGCTCTGGGCTGGAAAGAACCCCGTGGAATATCAGTGTGTTAATTTACTCCTGGAATTTGAATTGGCAAATCCCTGGCTAGTTTGTGAATGCAGGAATTCAGAGCTGTGATGCTTTGTGGTAACTGGTCAGATGAGGCACATGGAACAGTTCTGTTTTCTTAGTGAATGAGGGCTCCAGCATTTCTGCCCTGTAGAAAACTCTCACAGTTAAAGGACATCCTGCACCCCTCCCTCCTCTCTTGTCTCTAGATGCCAGCCTCGTCCCTTTCCCTCTCTTGTTGGGGAATCCCACCATTCTCCCACCCTCAGACTGGGCCCTGGGCTGCAGCATACTCTGGGTGAACCGGGCTTGCCCAGCAGGTCTTACTGGGCTCAGCACCTGTGCTTCTTCCTTTTTGGAGTCTGTGACCTGTGGTGAGAAGAGTGACCAGCCTTCCTGAACCAAAGTATTCTTTAATCTGAACAGTAAAAATGAAGCATCACCTGAGAGAATAAAAGTGTTTTAAAACAACAGTCTTTACATGTCCCTTACCTCAAGCACCCCCACTCTGATGGGGACCCAGGCAGGCTGAGTGTTTTCTCACTTCCCCAGCTGTGTCTGTGTTTTTCAGTCTGAAATGGGGTCTTCACATCGTGAAGCTCAGGGGTTGTCTCTTAACCTCCCTGACATGTTTACTGAGAGATGGCTTTTCTTGTTTCCGTTGCTGCTTATTTTTCAGCTGCCTGCTATTAAACTAGGATTATCTATAGTGGTAGAATCCTGATATTTAACCCAATATAGCCATACAATCAACAGCCCAAGAATTGGGTTTAACATACACATTCATAATTATGGCAGCTCAGCTACATGTCTGTCACAATACCGTTTCAGGGAGGCATGTATGTTATGAATATAAAATATAGACAGTCAGAAAGAGAGAGAGCAATAGATGAGTTTCATGTGTGAAATGAAGTTTGATTTCCATGAATACTCCAGCTTTTCACTTTAAACCTACTTCCTGCAAACCCTCATCATTGCTGAGAAAGAAAAGCTGGGTTTCAATGTAGTAGAGCAGTGTTTTTCCACTGGTTGTCCACGGACCCCTGCGGGTCTGCAGACTAGGTGTAAGATTTCCAAAGGTATTTTCATCTGCATTTGACATTTTGTAGTGGTCTGGAAATCAAAAAAGATTGCAAACCACTGTACTAGGGAGTTATAGACCAGGAAATAAACATTGTATATGCTGATCCCAAAGCCTGCAAAACTCCAGCTAAAGGCTGCTGATTGACATCATAGAACCTGAGGAGAACCAGTCAGCTACTAACCCAAGGTTAGTGAAGCTACTAGCTGCAAAAGATTCCATAGACTTTTGTTTGCTGACAGGCAATGAAATGAGGGCCGACAGGCTGCAATCTTTTCAGGTTCTGAAGAAATCCAGATGACACACGTTATGTTGTAGGTCCCCCTCTAACCTGAGAAATCATCCCTGAAAGAAGATCCGAGGGGAAAGAATGGGTTCACATCTGTGTGCTAAAGTATAGTTCTATAAATGTTATGCCAAAACGTTTCATTGTAATACAATTACTACAAACCAAACTTTCTTTACCTGCATGTCTATCAAAAGCTAGGAGCACAGGTGTTGGAGCAGGAGTAACTTTACTACTTAATGGCTTTTGCTTTGGAAGGTATTTCAGGGGTATTCCAAATCCTGTTTGAAAAGGTTTGTGCTATTAACTCTTCTTTAACTGAGCAGTTGTATCACATTGTCTCCTGGTAACTGACCAGAAGTTGTCTGTAATGCTTACATTTCAGAGAGATTCCAAATTCTGTTTGCAAATGGTTTGTGCTATTAACTCTTCATTCAGTGAGCAGTTGTATGATTATGTCTCCTGGTAACTGACCAGAAGCTGTTTGTAACACTTACATTCACAATCATACACACAACAATTC